>NW_023266216.1:0-4576 GCF_013103735.1 Etheostoma cragini
AGAAGCACACACACATAGACGCAAACACACACACACACACAGACACACACACATAGATGCACACACACACACACAGACGCACACACACACACAGACGCACACACACATAGACGCACAGAAACACACACACACACAGACGCACACACACACAGACACACACACTCGTCCGAATAAAAACAGAATAAAAACAGAATAAGTTAGAAGTGAGTCTGATGAAACCTGAATGTTCGGAGCCTCTTCTCCTCCTGTCGGGGGGGTATCTGGGTATTTATTCTGCCTCTAACCCTCTAATATTACACCATATTACACCATGTTATACGTATATATATATATAACTATATTTAACATAACAAGCTGTATTTGGGGATTTAAATATTTTAAAGGTTCCTTTGTGATTGTCTCACATATTGCTCCATGTTGCTCTCCTTTAAATCATAAATACTCTTTAGTTTCCAGTAAAAGCCGCAGCACACTGTAAAAAATAACCTCAAATCTACAGTAACTTCCTGTAACGACTGTCCAGCCAGTTCCTGTGAAGTCTTTTCACAGTAAAGGTACTAAAAGTACTTCCATTTACAGTATTTATGTATTCTTTGGAAAATACACAACAATTACACACAACATAAAAAAGTAAAAATACAGTAGTTTACTTTACTATTTACAGTACTATAGTGGAAAATTTATTAAATTATTATGAGACATTATTTACAGTGTAGGGCATCTTAAACCGCCCTTTTACCGCCTTTTCATCTCCTTTTAGACTCCTTTTCATCTCCTTTTAGTCTCCTTTTTGCCCCCTTTTCATCTCCTTTTCATCTCCTTTTCATCTCCTTTTCATCTAATTTTCATCTCCTTTTCATCTCCTTTTTGTCTCCTTTTCATCTCCTTTTTGTCTCCTTTTCGTCTCCTTTTCATCTCCTTTTCGTCTCCTTTTCGTCTCATTTTCGTCTCCTTTTCATCTCCTTTTCGTCTCCTTTTCGTCTCATTTTCATCTCCTTTTCATCTCCTTTTAGTCTCCTTTTTGTCCCCTTTTCATCTCCTTTTCATCTCCTTTTAGTCTCCTTTTTGTCCCCTTTTCATCTCCTTTTCGTCTCCTTTTTGTCTCCTTTTTGTCTCATTTTCGTCTCCTTTTCATCTCCTATTACCTCCTTTTCATCTCCTTTTTATCTCCTTTTCGTCTCCTTTTCATCTCCTTTTAGTCTCCTTTTCATCTCCTTTTCATCTCCTTTTCATCTCCTTTTCATCTCATTTTCATCTCTTTTTAGTCTCCTTTTCATCTCCTTTTCATCTCCTTTTCATCTCGTTTTCATCTTCTTTTCATCTCCTTTTCGTCTCCTTTTAGTTTCCTTTTTCATCTCCTTTTCCAACTTCAACCAGAGCAATATCGAGCATTTTGATTTGTGTATGAGACGATAACGAGCGTGATCTTTTTGTCTTTCCTTGCTTTAACTAATCTATCTGAACACTAAATATACAACACTATATACTACATATACATATATATATATATATATGTATGTATGTGTATATATACTGATTGCAAAAATCAACTTTTCCCCGTCTTCTCCAGCCAATACGCTCAGCCTCCTGCCATGCATCAGGCTCCACAAGCCCCGCCTCCGCAGCAGTACCAGCCAATCCCGCAGCAGTACCAGCAGCAGTACCAGCAGCCAATCCCGCAGCAGTACCAGCAGCCAATCCAGCAGCAGTACCAGCAGCCAATCCAGCAGCAGTACCAGCAGCCAATCCAGCAGCAGTACCAGCAGCCCCCCACGCAGCAGGCCCCGCCCACCCAGCAGAGCTCCATCCAGGTCCCTCTTGGCTCCGCCCCCCCCAAGGTGGTCAGCACCGCCTGCATCTACCCCTCCCAGCCAGGTGAGACCCCTAGAACACAGGGGCACGTTCGGGGGGTAGTTTACAGACACGTCGCTGCTGATTGGTTCACATCTCTGACACACTCAGTCTCAGTTTGGTGGGGGGGGGGGGGGGGGGGGGGGGTGTCAGAGGTGTTAGCCAAGCAGCAGCTATTTTATTTAGATGTGTCAAATCATAGGACAGGAAAGGCTTTCATTTCAAAGGGCTTTACATAAAAATTGTTAATTAAAAAAAAATAAATTAAAGTAAAAATTTAAAATAGAAAAAATTAAAAGATAAAATATAATTTAAAAAAGATTAAAAAAAATTAATTACAAAATAAAAAGTAAAAACAGATAAAACAAGAATAAAAGTTACACTGAAGTTTAAGAAATTAAACATATAAAAAAATACAGAATAAAATAAATTAATTTAATTAATAATTAATTAAAAAAATTTAAATACAAAATAAGAACAGATAAAACCCAAAAATAATAGTTGTAGTGATGTATAAAAAATTAAACATATTAAAAAAATAGATAAAAAAATTAATAACAAATATTAAAAAATTGAGTTACAAAATTAAAAATAGAAAAAGTTACAGTGGAGTACAAGAAATTAAACAAATAATAAAATCCAAAAATTTAATTTAAAAATTTAAAAAATTTCAAATAATAAAAGTCACAGTGGAGTATAAGGAATTAAACATACACATTTTTTTTTAATTAAAAAATTAAATTAAAAAATTAAATTTAAAATTTAAAATAATAAAAGTTATAGTGCAGTATAAGACATTGAACATATAAAAAATAAGAAGTTAATAACAAAAATTAAAAAGTTTCATTAAAAATAATAAAAGTTACACTGGAATATAAGAAATTAAACATACAAACAAAAATTAAAACATTAAAACATTAAAAAATGTAATTAAAAAAGTAAAAAATAATAAAAGTTACAGTGGAGTATAAGAAATTAAACATACAATTAAAAATTACAAAAATCACAAAATTAAATAAAGAAATATAAAAAAATAAAAATAATAAAAGTCACAGTGGAGTATAAGAAATTTAACATACACATTTTTTTTAGAAAATTAAAAATTAAAAATAATAAAAATTACAGTGGAGTATAAGAAATTAAGCATATAAAAAATTAAAATAAATAAAATAAAGGACAACATGAAGACACCATGAGGGTTAAGATGATGAGGATTTAATTTGGAAGCTTTTAAGCAACAGCTTTGTTCTCTCCTGCACCCCCAGCCTCCGCCCCCCCGGCTGCCGCCCCCCCGGCTGCCGCCCCCCCGGCGCCGGCCCCCCCTGGCCCCGCCTCCTCCAACCGCCCCCCCTGGGTGTCCGACACCAACTTCGCCGACAAGTTCGACCCCAGTAAGACGACCACGGGCACCGTGAAGGTGCAGCCGCTGCCCCAGGGCGCCCCCCCTCCCCCGGCCTTCATCCCCAACCCCTCCCCCGCTGCACCCGCCACTCCAAGCCCCGCCCCCGCCACACCAAGCCCCGCCCCCTTCGCGCCCGTGGCAAGGGGCGTGGCCCAACGGGCGGAGCGGTTCGCAGCCAGCAGCCGCACGCCTCTGTGCGGGTCCTGCAACAGCGTCATCAGGTAGGGGGTCCTCGTCTTCTGGTTTCTGTGTAGAATGTCTCCGTCCACTCGTTTTATCTGAATTAAGCAGGGCTGTAGTCAAGACCAGCTCAGTCAAGTCCAAGACCAGGACTAGTCGAGTCCAAGACAAGACCGAGTCCAATAAGGTTTGAGCCCAAGTCAAGACCGAGTCCAGTCTTGTCTCGACTCGAACCATTTTGGACTCGGTCTTTTCTTGGACTCAAAACATTTTGGACTCTGACTTAAATCGGACTCAAACCTCTTTGGACTCGGTCTTGACTTGGACTCGACTAATCCTGGTCTTGCACTTGACTTGGACTCGACTAAGGTGGTCTTGACTACAGCCCTGTGTGTTGGGAGACGGGAGCCATTTTGTCTAGAAACACCTTAAAATGTCTCAAACCAATCCGAAATACCAGTCTGACCTGGAACAGCGTGACAGTGTGATGTCATCGTGTAACAGGTTCCTATTGGCTAAACTTCAGATGATTCTATCGACACGTGGATAGAGACTCAGCTGGTGTCATGGCCGCCCTGCACTTTGTAGCTAACTTCCATTATGAATAAAGTAACCTGGTCTTGGTCCTGTTTGCAGGGGCCCCTTCCTGGTGGCCCTGGGCCGGTCCTGGCACCCCGAGGAGTTCAACTGCCACTACTGCCACATGTCCCTGGCGGACGTCAGCTTCGTGGAGGAGCAGAACAGCGTCTACTGCGAGAACTGCTACGAGGAGTTCTTCGCCCCGACCTGCGCACGCTGCAACACCAAGATCATGGGGGTGAGACGCCAAAAACCACCACGTAGATGAGAAACAACCACGTAGAGACACAAAACAACCACGTAGAGATACAAAACAACCACAAAGAGACACAAATCAACCACGTAGAGACGCTAAACAACTGCATAGAGACACAAAACAACCACATAGAGACACAAAAAAACCACGTAGATGAGAAACAACCACATAGAGACACAAAACAACCACGAAGAGACACAAAACAACCACATAAGGACACAAAACAACCGCATAGAGACACAAAACAACCGCATACAGACACAAAACAACCACATACAGACACAAAACAACCACATACAGACACAAAA
>NW_023266217.1:0-1652 GCF_013103735.1 Etheostoma cragini
AGGGGGAATGAGAGGGGGAAAGGTTAGAGCAGGGGGAATGAGGGCGGGAAAGGTTAGAGCAGGGGGAATGAGAGGGGGAAACACCAGAGCACGGGGAATGAGAGGGAGGAACACCAGAGCAGGGGGAATGAGAGCAGCCCCCTGCAGGTGGATTTGTGTCATTTTTCCTTTCCAAGGAATGTAAAACACTCTTCACCCCCCAAAAAAAAAAGCTCCACCTGCGTAACATGTATTTAGTACTGAAGCATTACGTTGCAGACAAGAAGCCCAGGAAGTAGCCAGATCACAACAGAGCTACTGCACAAAGAAAACAAAAAAGAATGCAGAGCATGTGTTTTCCAGGACATAGCCAGGACCCAACAGACAGACATTAGAAACAGGATTTACAGTCAGTTACAATCAAAATCATAAGTCTTTTACAACGTGTGTTTTCCAGGTCGTAGCCAGGATTTGGAGGAAGTGAGTGGTGCTGTCTAATAACAGTACATTCAATAGCAACATAAATGAACTGAGCGGACTTTTCCATTCCCTTTGGTCCCTCTTACTGTTTGCTCTCTCCATTGAGAAACCACAGACTCCAGCATTTAGTCGTAGCCCAGCAGGCAGACTGGGAATGGAAGAGCTGAGGTTATGAACGCAGGGAATAAGAAAAGGAAGAAATGTTGTTTCCAGGTGTTAGTCTAAGCCCAGCAGGCTCCGTTCAGCTGAGGTGAAATACAGTAGTGAGAGGGAAAGGAATGGACGGATGGATCCAGGCGATAGTCTCATCCCGACCCAGCTGTGCTGCCACCCGGACTGCTCTCTTTACTGAGACGGACTAATTCCTGGGAGAGAACCTCCAGGTCCTAGACAGAGACAGAGGTTCAGCGCCAATGAAACATTTGTGTGTGTGTGTGTGTGTGTGTGTGTGTGTGTGTGTGTGTGTGTGTACCTTCTGCAGGTGCATGTTCTTCGTCAGCTGTTCCTCCAACATGTTCTGCAGCTTCTTGTTCATCTCTCGCAGGTTCTCGTCTCCCGGTTTTACCAGATCTCTGAGGACTGAGCCCAGACCTCCTCTGTCGCCCTGGGAGCCCCCGTGACCCCCGACAGCAGCGCCCGTCACATCTGAGGAGACGAGGAGGCGAGGAGACGAGGAGGCAAGGAGAGGAGAGGAGTTAGTGAAAATCATCTTTTTCAAGCCACTGTATCTGAATTTAAAGTAGACAGCCCGCCCCTACAACCGCCCAACCAATCATGAGCCATTCCCAGCTGTCAGTCCCGATGTTCAGCCCGTTATTATAGCATCAAATAACTAATACGAAACACAAACTGATGAAGAGGAGGTGAAGAGGAGCTAGGAGAGGTGAGGAAGGGGAGGAGAGAAGAAGACATCCTAGCTGCATGTACAGAAAACATGCTGAGTGTGCAGACTGCATGTGCTCTAAATATTTAACCTGTGAGTGTTTGGCTGCATGTTGACGTGCAGCTTCACACAGCTGGAGAACAGCTGGCTGCTCATTCTCACGCCATGTCTCTCCACTGCAGAAACTTCATTTAACAGATACACCTGCTGCTGTGAAGCCTGGACCCTCTTATAGCATATCTCCACCAGACTCCATGTAAATAATCACTACTTTTAGCGTGTATAGAGCAGCATATCTCCACCAGACTCC
>NW_023266218.1:1161-4708 GCF_013103735.1 Etheostoma cragini
GGGAGCCATCCTCCCCGGCTCTGTGATTGCGTGCGTGCCGGAGCAGAGGGACACTCCCCCTAAAAATCCGTGCGCGTTTTCGTCCGGTACTACGGTAACTGGAGCGAGCATGGCGCGTCAGAGGGGGCGGGGCCGGCGTCACGGGTGATATGATGTATTTTTGTTGTTGTTGTGAGGAGCTGAAGGTGCAGAGGGACACGCACACAGACACACACAAACATACATACACACACTCTCTCACACATACAGACAGACACGCACACGCAAAATCCGACACACACGTGGACATACATACATACACACTCTCTCACACCCCCAAAGACAGACACAGGGATAGACACACACACATACATTAAACATAAACGTACTCATAAATGTAGTATTCTGTTCCTGTTGGTCTGTCTGTGTATTTGTACCTTTGTGTCAGAGCTTTTATTAAATTAAAAGACAAAACACAAGGAGCACCGCCCCTCTCAGCGGGGCGACGCTCCCTCTGCGGCCGCCTGTGTGGAGCCGTGAGGCGGCCTCAACTCCGGCGGCGGCCCGCTGGCTGGAGATCAGCGGTAAGATACAACTGCGCATGCGTCAACACTAACACCAGT
This sequence comes from Etheostoma cragini, assembly GCF_013103735.1. Taxonomy (NCBI): domain Eukaryota; kingdom Metazoa; phylum Chordata; class Actinopteri; order Perciformes; family Percidae; genus Etheostoma; species Etheostoma cragini. Next base: position 1,764 of record NW_023266218.1, read on the forward strand.
CAACACAACATAAACAGTACACACGTTACTGCAGTGTTGTCTAACGAACACTCTTGGTTGTGTATGTTGTTAATGAATCCCAATGTGGGATCCGACTTCATAAACATGGTGGATTGTGTAGTGTTTTGGAGTTTTATTTGCGACTTTGCTGCTATATTCCGCAACAGCCATTCCCCTGCTAACGTTAGCATGTGTGCTAACTACTAGCTACATGCTAACGTCAGGGAAACCTGTCATCCTGGCTGCCAGTGTTGCTAATTTCTCTCCATTTTCAGGATCCCTTCGCTTCTGGAACATGTCCAGATGCTGATGCGAGGTTTTCAGTTTAAACGCACGTATCGGTGAGTTATACCGGTAGAAAGCGCCGCTATTCTCCGCAGCCTTCGTCCGCAATGTTCGACAATGACGAAGGCCGACGGCGCATGCGCAATACGCTCTATGGGTGTGATCTAGTAATGTCAGGGCCTGCCTGTTTTCCGTTTGCAGGCCTGCAGGGTGAAAGCAACATGTGCGTGCAACACTGTTATGTCACCAGAGGGTTTCAGTCCATGGCTCGTGCGATGGGAGGGAAGTGGTTTCAATCATTTCCTTCTGGTTCTTCAGGCTGATGCATCAGACACATGAATCAGCACTTTAACTGCACACACACTCTTCATGTTGTCCCCATGTTGTCTTTATGTTGTCCTCATGTTGTCCCCATGTTGTCCTCATGTCGTCCCCATGTTGCCCTTGTGTTGTCCTCATGTTGCCCTTGTGTTGTCTTCATGTTGTCCTCATGTTGTCTTTATGTTGTCCTCATGTTGTCCCCATGTTGTCCTCATGTTGCCCTTGTGTTTTTTTCATGTTGTCCCCATGTTGTCTTTATGTTGTCCTCATGTTGTCCCCATGTTGTCCTCATGTTGTCCCCATGTTGCCCTTGTGTTGTCCTCATGTTGTCCTCATGTTGCCCTTGTGTTGTCTTCATGTTGTCCTCATGTTGTCCCCATGTTGTCCTCAATTCAATTTCAATTACATTTTATTTATAGTATCAATTCATAACAAGAGTTATCTCAAGACACTATACAGATAGACCACACTCCAGAATTTACAAGGACCCAACAGGTCTAGTAGTCTCCTCCAGAGCAAGCAACAGTGCAACAGTGGTAAGGAAAAACTTCCTTTAAGGCAGAAACCTCGGTCAGACCCAGACCCAGGTAGGCGGTGTCTGACGGGCCGGTTGGGGTTAATGAAGAGTGGAAATAACAAAAAAATAGTAGTTTGTAGCAGTTCTTTGTAGTAGTTAATGGCGTAGCAGGACGTAGCAGGACGTAGCAGGACGTAGCAGGACATAGCAGGATGTAGCAGGACGTAGCAGGACGTAGCAGGACGTAGCAGGACGTAGCAGGGTGTAGCAGGACGTAGCAGGACGTAGCAGGATGTAGCAGGACATAGCAGGACATAGCAGGACGTAGCAGGACATAGCAGGACGTAGCAGGACACTGCAGTGTAGCAGTAGAACATGGCATCACAGAACATGGAGCGGGACCAAGGCGACAGCTGCTACCCTGATTTTGGAGCCTCTCTGATCCAAGGGAACATGCTGGGGGAAAAGAACATAAGGACTCCGGGGAATGACTCCCCAGAGCTAGGTTAGTAACAAGGTTAGTAACAAGGTTAGTAACTAGGTTAGTAACTAGGTTAGTAACTAGGCTAGTAACAAGGTTAGTAACTAGGTTAGTAACTAGGTTAGTAACAAGCATTTCTGGGACATGGATGCACATAAATGAAAAGATGGAAAGATAGAGGAGAGAGGAGCTCAGAGTATCAAAATAAGTCTCCAGTTGTCTAAAACTATTATTACAGCAAAACCAAGAGAGACAAGGTAAAGAGAGCTCCAGCCCGGTCGGGCTAGAACTCTCCCCAACCGGATCGGGCTGTATGCCAAGTCTCCCTTTAGTTTTATTATATTCTTGATTATATGATAGATAAATGTTGTCCTCGTGTTGTCCCCATGTTGTCCTCGTGTTGTCCTCATGTTGCCCTCATGTTGTCCTCATGTTGTCCTCATGTTGTCCTCATGTTGTCTTCATGTTGTCTTCATGTTTTCCTCATGTTGTCTTCATGTTGCCTTCATGTTGTCCTCATGTTGTCTTCATGTTGTCTTCATGTTGCCCTCATGTTGTCCTCATGTTGTCTTCATGTTGTCCCCATGTTGTCCCCATGTTGTCCTCATGTTGTCCTCATGTTGCCCTCATGTTGTCTTCATGTTGTCTTCATGTTGCCCTCATGTTGTCCTCATGTTGTCCTCATGTTGTCTTCATTTTGTCCCCATGTTGTCCTCATGTTGTCCTATATCAATGTTCTTTGTAATTCCCCAAAATTACATGATTGATTCCACCCAACGCTCTTTGCCAAGTACAAATCTCTACTTTCATTCATTTTGGGGCGTCTTATTCAATTTGATAGCATTTAAAAACATATAGGCAGATTATGAGTTCTGCAGTTTTTATGTGTGTTTATGGTCGTTTTGTGTCTATTTTCAGTCCTTTACACGTGTGTCAAACTCAAAGCTTTGTCATTTCGATCCGGGGCACTTTAGGTACACAATATATTTTGGGGCACAAACCAAACAAAGATAGAAAAGTAAAAGCCGGATTTGGCAGATGTTCCTGTGAGACGGCCCTGTGGTAATCTTCTTTAAATGTAATCTTTATTTATATATTATTTATCTAGCTCCATGATGGATAACGAACCTTTGGGTTTTTTATGTCGACCAAACGATAGATAGATTGATAGATAGATAGTTATTGATCCCAATAAAATGGGAAATTATGATGTTGCAGCAGCAAAATCAGTCACGCAGCACATACTATAAATATAAATAAAATACTAGGACACAATATACATGAAATAATACTAGGATAAAATACAAGAACTAATATTTGAATATAAGATGGGGAGACATA
>NW_023266219.1:0-1470 GCF_013103735.1 Etheostoma cragini
TTACATGGAGTCTGGTGGAGATATGCTGCTCTATACACACTAAAAGTAGTGATTATTTACATGGAGTCCGGTGGAGATTTGCTCTCTATACACGCTAAAAGTAGTGATTATTTACATGGAGTCTGGTGGAGATTTGCTCTCTATAGAGCCCCCCCACAGGTTTCTTTATATAGCCCCTATTTGTCTTGTTTTTAGACCCCTTTATTGCAGAGTGAGGACTTTATGTGATGTTTTTAAAACAAGTCAAACAGTTGTTTTAGCAAGGTCAGGATGAACATGTCCGAGGTAGAGAAGAAAATGATGCAAATAGAGAAAGAATAGGATTGTTTTGAGGAGAAGAGAAGCTGCTGACGAGTTTTCAGCAAACTTGTCAAAATTGCAGCTCTGATATCAACTAACACTCTATGTATGAAACATGCTGCCCTGTGTGTGTGTGTGTGTGTGTGTGTGTGTGTGTGTGTGTTTGTTTATGTGTGTGTTCGTCTATTTTTTTTGTGTGTGTGTGTTGCTCATTTCCAGTCAAAGATCCTGCAGGGCATCCTCCCATCCTCACCACTCTTCATCCTAACCCAATCGGACACATTCCTGTGTGTGTGTGTCATTTGAAATAACATATAACATATAACATATAACATATAACATAACATATAACATATAACATATAACATATAACATGTAACATAAAAGATATAACATAAAACATATAACATATAACATGTAACATAAAAGATATAACATAAAACATAAAACATAACATATAACATATAACATAAAACATATAACATATAACATATAACATGTAACAAATAACATAAAACATAAAACATAACATATAACATATAACATAAAACATATAACATATAACATATAACATGTAACAAATAACATATAACATAACATATAACATATATAACATATAACATAATATATAACATATAACATATAACATATAACATATAACATATAACATAATATATAACATAACATATAACATATAACATAATATATAACATATAACATATAACATATAACACATATAACATATAACATAATATATAACATATAACATATATAACATATAACATAATATATAACATATAACATATAACATATAACATAATATATAACATATAACATATAACATATAACATATAACATAATATATAACATATAACATATAACATTTAACATATAACATAACATATAACATACAACATATAACATATAACATAACATATACCATATAACATATATAACATATAACATTATATATAACATATAACATATAACATATAACATATAATATATAACAAGTATAACATATAACATAACATATAACATATAACATATAACATAACATATAACATACAACATATAACATATAACATAACATATAACATATAACATATAACATATATAACATATAACATAATATATAACATATAACATATAACATATAACATATAACAT
>NW_023266220.1:0-2097 GCF_013103735.1 Etheostoma cragini
ACACACACACACACAGAGTTACACACACACACACACACACACACACAGTCACACACACACACACACAGTCACACACACACACACACACCTACACACCTGCTCATCAGATACACACTCACACATATTCACACTCCTATGCGCAGCACTGGGGGCAACTCTGGGTTCAGTGTCTTGCCCAAGGACACTTCAACATGGCACAGCGGGGCCTAGGGATTGAACCCCCAACCCTTCCGATTGGCAGGCAACCGCCTTAGCCGCCAAGTGGATGCCACCTGTAGGGGGGGCAGTGCAGCCCGGTCTGTGGCTCACTTAGACCCCGAACGTAGGAAAACAGGGTCCAGGTTGGACAACATGGTGGTCACCCTTTAAGTGTTCCACACCGCGGGGGGGAACACGGGGATGCACGGGGGGGCGTACTCACAGTCGAGGTGACACTCTCTGATCGCCTCTACGTCTTCGGCGTGGATGACCTGGTAGCACCGCTTCCCCACGATGTCCGCCGGCGTCAGGTCCATGTAGTCGCTGATCCTGCGACACAGGAGCGCATTAAGAGCTGCGTTAGCACACAGAAGACAACAAGAAGTCACAAAAACTACAACAAAAATGGGTGTCACTACCATTGGAAAAGCAGAAGAAATGTTGATTAAGTGACAAAAACAGCGACAAAAACCAAGGAATCCACGAAAAAAGTAAAAAAAAAGAATCAAAACAAAGAAGAAAGCGACAGAAGAGCCAAAAAGCAACTAAAAGAGTGTATACTGGTGTGTGTATTGGTGTGTGTACTGTTATTAGTGGTGTGTATACTGGTGTGTATACTGGTGTGTGTACTGTTATTAGTGGTGTGTATACTGGTGTGTATACTGTTATTAGTGGTGTGTATACTAGTGTGTATACTGGTGTGTGTACTGGTGTGTGTACTGTTATTAGTGGTGTGTATACTGGTGTGTGTACTGTTATTAGTGGTGTGTATACTAGTGTGTATACTGGTGTGTGTACTGGTGTGTGTACTGTTATTAGTAGTGTGTATACTGGTGTGTGTACTGTTATTAGTGGTGTGTATACTGGTGTGTATACTGGTGTGTATACTGGTGTGTGTACTGTTATTAGTGGTGTGTATACTGGTGTGTGTACTGGTATTAGTGGTGTGTATACTGTTGTGTATACTGGTATTATTGGTGTATACTGGTGTGTGTACTGGTATTAGTGGTATAACTCTGTACTCCACCATTAAGAAGACGTAGAAGACGAAAGCTAATTCTTCAACGACAGAGACGGCTGTACCCCCCCCCCCCCCCCCCCCCCCCCCCCCCCCCCTACACCCCCGGTATTATTAGGACGCTGTGGAAGGGTTTGGGGCCAGACTAATGTCTGGAAGGCCGATGACAGCACTCTCTGTTCCTTTAAAAAAAAAAAAAAAAAAAACATCCTCCCATTTTCTCATTCTCTTAGAAACTCATCCTCAAAATGGGTCTGTAATGGGAGCGACACTTGTCCCTCCGTCGCCGTGGAGACGCTATCCGTCCATTGAATATCATCATCTGCCTAGCATTGTGTCTGTCTCCCTTTAAGCCACACACACACACACACACACACACACACACACACACACACACACACAAAAAGCAATCTGTCTACTATCATTCCTCCCTCTTTTTTTATGATAAAACAGGAAGATGAAGTTTTTTTTTTCTCCATTCTTCTCTCCGTCTGATATGAATCTGTCCTCGCCGTCGGCCCGTTAACTCCTGATTCCTATCTTCTTTATCTGGACGGAGCGAAGGAGCGAGATCCATCAGCGGCGTATTTCACTGTTAAACCAGGTGGGATTACGTCAGGCTTTCCTCATGAATAAGAAGTACTAGTACATACTAGTCTCTACATACTACTCTCTACATACTACTCTCTACTGTTTTCTCTCTACTGTTGTCTCTCTACATACTGCTCTCTACATACTAGTCTCTACATACTGCTCTCTACATAGTACTCTCTACATACTTCTCGTTACATACTGCTCTGTAAATACTGCTCTCTACATACTGCTCTCTACATACTGCTCTCTACATACTGCTCTCTACATACTGCTCTCTACATACTGCT
>NW_023266221.1:0-3273 GCF_013103735.1 Etheostoma cragini
TCAAAGTCCTGGTCTCGACCCCTCAAATTCTCGGCCTCAACCCCCTTAAAGTCCCGGCCTCCACACCTCAAAGTCTTGATCTCCACCCCTCAAAGTCCCGGCCTCCACCCCTCAAAGTCTCGGCCTCCACACCTCAAAGTCTCGGTCTCCACCCCTCAAAGTCTCGGGCTAGACCCTTCAAAGTCCCAGTCTCGACCCCTCAAATTCTCGGCCTCAACCCCCTCAAAGTCTCGGTCTCCTGCCCATCAAAGTTCCGATCTCCACCCCTCAAAGTTTCGACCACTCAATATCTCAACCCTGTCTCAGCCCCTCAAAGTCTCGGTCTCTACCCCTCAAAGTCTTAACTCCAGAAAGTCGCAACGTCATCGTAGTCCAGCTTTGTTCCCGTTGTTTTGCTGCGTTCGTTCTATTTTAAACGCTTCAAACATCTTTTTAACGCTGTGGACGTGATGCTTCAGTGCTTTTTTGATGCTTTTGATGATTTTCTTGGTGCTTTTGAAGCTTAATTGCTCTACGCGGTGCAGATTTGTTCCCTGAGGGCTAAAGGTTTTGTTCCTTGTGGTCTGGTTTTGTTCCTTGGGGTTTGGTTTTGTTCTGGACTCAGAACCCCTCCTGAACTTCTCCATCACCGCCCGCTCTCTCAGCTGATCTCGACTCTGGGTCTCAACGTTTCTGACCTTTTAAACAACAGAACGGCCCTGTCCTCTCCGCCTGGGTGGTCGAGAGACAAAGACTCAGACAGGGAGAGAGGGAGTGAGAGGGAGAGAGAGGGAGAGGGAGAGAGAGGGAGAGGGAAAGAGAGGGAGTGAGAGAGGGAGTGAGAGAGAGAGAGAGTGAGAGAAAGACAGGGAGAGAGAGAGAGAAAGAGAGAGAGAGAGAGGGAGTGAGAGGGAGTGAGAGAGAGAGAGAGCTGTCAGGGGAAGTGAGGTTTAATTAATTCCCAGTGAACTGTAACAGTCTCTCTCTGTTATGTAACTCTGCTGAAGATCCTCCAGAGACACAAAGACACTAAGAGAGAGGTACAGAGTCGACAGCTGTGTAGCCTGCAGCAGACAGACAGGCATCAGACAGACAGACAGCAGACAGACAGGCATCAGACAGACAGGCATCAGACAGACAGGCAGCAGACAGACAGGCATCAGACAGACAGGCAGCAGACAAGCATCAGACAGACAGACAGCAGACAGACAGGCAGCAGACAGACAGGCAGGGATCAGACAAACAGGCCAACAGAGAGATAGACAAAAAAAACGTCCTTTAACCTGCATAATGTGTAACTGTGTTGTGTTCATGTTGTCTCTGCTGGTCTCAGTCTGCAGCCTGGTCTCGGTCTGCAGCCTGGTCTCGGTCTGCAGCCTGGTCTCGGTCTGCAGCCTGGTCTCGGTCTGCAGCCAGGTCTCAGTCTTCAGCCTGGTCTTAGTCTGCAGCCTGGTCTTGGTCTGCAGCCTGGTCTCGGTCTGCAGCCTGGTCTCGGTCTGCAGCCTGGTCTCAGTCTTCAGCCTGGTCTCAGTCTGCAGCCTGGTCTCATGAACCTTTCGTACATATATATCTCTGGAAAGTTAAGCTCTGTTATTAATATTGTTATATTCATGACTGTCAGCAGCACGCTGACTGTTGCTGTATAAGAGCGTGTAGCTCCTTGTAGGGAGGAGGCCTGGGGGGGGGTAATCGGCTCCTGAGACACAGGGGAGCTGAGCTCAGGTCCTGGAAGTGAAGGAGGGATGTTGTGATGTGATCAGCTGCTCTCCCAGGTTGGCCTGCAGCTGCCAGTCAGAGGACGGGTAGACCAGACTTCCTGTTGCCTGGTCTCGGCCAGGTTGTCCCTCCGGCTTTGACAAAAGATTCTTTGGAGCATGGTGGTGTTTGCCGGTGCTGGTAGTTCCGGCTACACTCTCAGCTTTTTGCACCTGGTTGTGGCGCCAACCTGCAAGGCCCCTGGGCAGCTACTGAGATGAGAGCCTCTACCTAGAGAGCCTCTTCCAGAGAAAAGTAGACAGGAAGGTGGTTCACTTACCCCAGGTGTGGAGGTTAGCTGGGCTTGGTAGGGCATTGTAGACTGCTTGCACCAGGACCCGGACCCAATGGAAGGCTCCCTGCATGATGTTGGCCCAGGTGATGCTGTGCTGCAGTGTACTCTCCCACCTTGTCCAGGCCCCCTGCTGTCGGAGACCCACCACCCTACTCACCCTACTTTCTCCACAAGTGCATGGACCTCTTTGTGAAGGAGACAGTGTATCTCCTTGCCCTGGGCCTTTCCCACCTGATTCTTTGGGAAGTAGCCCCACCCTGGTCTGCCGGATGTCATGATGCAGACCAGTCCCTGTTGCCTAGGCGTTACTGCCACCTCCACTGTGTTTGCTGCCCTCCATTTCCTGATGACACCTTACAGTCCTCAAATCCCTGGACTGTAGGTCACAGCCACTTCTGAAGAAAGCCACTGATCTTTCTTTCAAAGGACTTGACTGTTGTCATAAAGAATGCATAGACCAAAGAGGCCTCAGGACTTGAGTGTTGTCATAGGGCATGCATAGACCAAAGACACCTCAGGACATGACTGTTGTCATAGGAAAGGCATAGACAAAAGAGGCCAAAGGACTTGACTGTTGTCATAGGGCATGCATAGACCAAAGAGGCCAAAGGACTTGACTGTTGTCACAGGGAATGCATAGACCAAAGAGCCCAAAGGACTTGACTGTTGTCATAGGACATGCATAGACCAAAGAGGCCAAAGGACTTGACTGTTGTCACAGGAATGCACAGACCAAAGAGGCCTCAGGACTTGACTGTTGTCATAGGGCATGAAAGACCAAAGAGGCAGAAGGACTTAGGGCAGGTGCTGGTAGATCCAGGCTTTGTTGGACTTCCTAATGGCAGCAAACATAGTTTTGGCTTGAGTCAAAGAACTTCACCAAACTCTTGACTGGTTGCTCTGTGATGAAGAGGATGGCAATTCCAGACTCTTCAGCACCATGGACCAAGACTTGGTGGGCTTGGAACTCATCCTTGCCCAGGTACTGAAATTCTCAAGTCCTTGAAGGATCCATCTGGTCCCTGGAACCGATGTTAACATACTCCAGACTTGGTTAGGGGGCCTCTGCATTGGTGCCATCCAGATGTTTCTGGCCCAGAAGAAACCCTCAAACCCTAAGATTATTGTAGTAATCCATGATGAGATCCTTTATCTCACTGCAAGACGTTAAGGAGAAAACACAAGACTTTCTCCAGGAAACAGGTGTTCATGTCCTGGAGAAGTTAAGGAGAAAACACCAGACT
>NW_023266222.1:0-1834 GCF_013103735.1 Etheostoma cragini
TACTGCAACTGGGAGGAGGGGGGGGGGCAAGGAGAGGAGACAAGGAGAGGAGACAAGGAGAGAAAAGATTAGGATCAGTGAGAATGATTTATTTCATGACCTGCAAAATCGTAACAAATCACCACCAGACTCCATGTAAATAATCACTACTTTTATCATCGTAAGACACACTTCATTTAAAGTGGACAGAAACTAAATGAAACTACTTAAAGCCGTCTTGGTTCCTCTTTCCACTGTTCCAACAATTACCACTCTGGTCTGGTTGGAATAAACTCTTAATTCACCCATTTACATGTGGAGATATGCTGCTCTATACACGCTAAAAGTACTGATTATTTACATGGAGTCTGGTGGAGATATGCTGCTCTATATACGCTAAAAGTAGTGATTACTTACATGGAGTCTGGTGGAGATATGTTGCTCTATACATGCTAAAAGTAGTGATTATTTACATGGAGTCTGGTGGAGATATGCTGCTCTATACACGCTAAAAGTAGTGATTACTTACATGGAGTCTGGTGGAGATATGCTGCTCTATACAGGCTAAAAGTAGTGATTATTTACATGGAGTCTGGTGGAGATATGCTGCTCTATACACGCTAAAAGTAGTGATTATTTACATGGAGTCTGGTGGAGATATGCTGCTCTATACACGCTAAAAGTAGTGATTATTTACATCCAGGTTGAACAAACCCAGAGTTACCCTTTAACAGCTTTCATTCAGTGATCAGTGTTTGCTGCCTCTGTGGGGATTTGGCGCCCGGCAGCAGCCCGGTGAGAGACAATCCCACGATTAATCTTAACCAAACATGACTCATCGGCCAATCACGCTGTTCAACAGGTAGGAGCAGAAACCACCTGACTCACAGCTTCCTGTTGGTTCATGTCTTCCTCCGTCATCACAACTGATGACTCATGACTTCAGGACAGATAAGTGAGTTCCTCTACAGACTGAGCGGTTGCCCCTACAGACTGAGCGGTTGCCCCTACAGACTGAACGGTTGCCCCTACAGACTGCACAGTTGCCCCTAAGGACTGAATGGCTGCCCCTACAGACTGAGCGGTTGCCCCTACAGCCTGAGCGGTTGCCCCTACGGACTGAATGGCTGCCCCTACAGACTGAGCGGTTGCCCCTACGGACTGAACGGTTGCCCCTACAGACTGAATGGCTGCCCCTACAGACTGAATGGCTGCCCCTACAGACTGAATGGCTGCCCCTACAGACTGAATGGCTGCCCCTACAGACTGAGCGGCTGCCCCTACAGACTGAATGGCTGCCCCTACAGACTGAATGGCTGCCCCTACAGACTGAATGGCTGCCCCTACAGACTGAACAGTTGCCCCTACAGACTGAACAGTTGCCCCTACAGACTGAACAGTTGCCCCTACGGAACAGACAGACCCAGATATACTCACGCAGGCATCCTGCTGCAGGTTGACTAAGAACTGCTTTGCGGGCAGCAGGAAGTGGATGAGGAAGCGCAGGGCGTCTCCTTGGTAACGGCTCTCTACCACGCTGAGCACCTGACACAGCACGGTGGGCGACGTGGCCTGGGAGGGCAGGTAGAGCGCCGACAGGGTCTGGATGCACCGGTCCAGAGACTCAGAGTCCTGAGAGGAAAGGGACCAACATGTGAACATATTCAACATGTTTCTACCCACAAGCCATCACTCTGATGAACAGCTGACTTCTGATGATGTCAGGTTTGATTCCTGTGCAAAAACCCAGCAACTCTGGGACATTCAGAACCCGGATCTCCCCCAAAACACCATGGAGGGGTTGGTCAAGTGTGTATGTGTGACGCACCAGAGACACTAACTCACCCCCCCCCCC
>NW_023266223.1:0-4096 GCF_013103735.1 Etheostoma cragini
GTATAGCAAATGTAAAGAGTAGGGTAAATTACTGAAATGAAATTTAGCTGGAACAAGTTCATGATATGTGCCGTCAAAGACCAGAAGCATTTGATTAACCGCAATTGCATTGTCCTTAGGCTTGAGTTTGCCAGTCGGTGACCCAAATGAAAGGCATGGTGATTAGCTGCAGAGGAGAATGATTAGAGGTAAGAACGTTAGTGACAGAATCTTTCAAGAGCTACTTACAGACACTAACTGAATTTATTTTGTACTACAGATATGTCTCCCAATGATATCTCCGTGAAGAGGGCCTTTGCACTTCTCCAGTCAATGGAGTCCAAGTTGATCCAAGCCGCTAAAGAAGGTGAGCAGGTTCAATGAAACCATATTGGGAAAATACTGCAATTGTGTTTACGGCTGAGCTTCTTTGTGGCACAATGTAGTATATTAAGGTTATGTTGTCTGGCTTTTGGATTAGCGATTCCTACCCATGTTTAATTTAAGCTATATTGACCATACAATGTGGGCATACAGCTGGCTTCTCAGATTATTCAGACATTTATATATTTAAAGGATACAACAATTATTGATTACAGACCTCGGCCTATAGCCACATCATTCACTATATTGCAAGTGTCCAACAGTAACAGGAAAAATAAGTTAAAATTAAACTGTTTTTAAATTGTGTGTCCATCTGCTTTTAAAAGCAACACAACAGCCAAGGTAGCTCTGTAGAGATAATGGAATTTTCCAAACCAAGTAAATGCAGCACATGAACACACTGCTGTGCTAGCTTAATCTCATTAATGATTCTGTAATGTTGTAAACAAACTCCACTGGCCTAATTACCAATGAAGACTTTTGGGGCAATAAAGTCTTAAAAGGAAGTCTTAATACTTTTTTAATAAACAAAGAAGCTTTAGTGGTAAATTCTTTAAATAAATGTCAAGGGTAGTTGGAACTTAACGACTTCGACATATTTTTCAGCACAACTGGAAACCAATGAAGTGGAAGCTGAGGCAGCTATTCAAAAACTTGCAGATGTTCAATTGCCCCTGAACGGACCCGAACAGCTCAAAACCTGCCTGACGCTCTCAAGTGTCTCAAGGGTTTGCTTTATTTTGAATCACTGCACCAATATTTAGCTGCATGACTATTATTTCTGAGAACAGCTTCACATCTGTGTTGCATGGAGTCAACCAACGTCTGAACCAAGTTCTAGACTGGCAGTCAAGACTGAACTCGCAAGTTCAGAAGCACACAAAACGATGTTGACAGTTTTGAGCCGAAGCGTTCTTCCTGTTATTGCACAACACCCCCAGCATAGAGGGCGCTGCCACTTTATAGTTAGCTTTGATGTGTGTATTTATAATAAAGCATGGACGGTCCCCCTTCACACCGCCTTGTTGTTTTGTTACGTTTTCATTTAAAGTGCTATTAAGTATCACGGGCCAATAACTATATAAATACCGACACAACGGCGGGGGAAAATCCTTGTTCGGGACTCAATTTTAATTGAAAGCAGAAAAGAAACGTTAAAATAGGTATTACAATTACAGATGGATTGGGTAAAGTTATAACTTTACGTCTGTATACTTTATCGAGAAGCAGAAGAGGAGCCTGCGAGTGAGGAGAACCAGGATGAGGAGGACAGATATATATATAACAGCGGTAAAAAGTTTTAAATATCTTACAATTGTGGACCTGGCTTTGCTGCAGGGGTCTGTCTAAATGACTGGCCAGAGTGGTCTGTCTAGACGTGGGGCCAGAGTGGTCTGTCTAGACGTGGGTCCAGAGGGGTCTGTGAGCTGACTGACTGACCGGCGTGCGAGAGTCATCCCCGGCTGGCGTAGCAAGCTCCTCCGCCGGGGTTTGCGGCGCTTTCCAACTCCGAAGGCTTTTTTAATTCACCATCAATTTTCGTTGAACTGCCTATATTCAAAATCTACACAGCTGATTTTTCGCCTTAAAACATCTTAAAAATGAATTTATTGATTTAATATTATACGTAAATTGTGAAAATATGTGTACCGGAAACCATAAGCGCTTTACACCCGAATTGAATGCTGGGATACCGGCCCAGCCAAGTTCACACAAGTTACCAGGGGCCTTTCTCAATACCAAGTAAGCAAAGAACGGACTTGTGTTCTTGGGGAGACCGTACTTGCTAGCTGTACCTGGAAGACTGTACTCGCGAGTTCAGAAGCACACAAAACACTGTTGACAGTTTTGAGACAAAGCGTTCTTCCTGTTATTGCGCAACACCCCCAGCATAGAGGGGCTGCCACTTTATAGTTAGCTTTGATGTGTGTATTCATAATAAAGCATGGACGATCACCTTTCACATCGCCTTGTTTTGTTACGTTTTCATCTAACATGCTATTAAGTATCACGGGCCAATAACTGTATAAATAACGACACAACGGCGAGAAGAAAACCTTGTAACATATTTCGGGATTCACTTTTAATTGAAATTAGAAAAGAAACGTTAAAATAGGTATCAAAATTATAGATGGACTGGGTAACTAGCCACTGCCGTCGGTATACTTTACCGAGAAGCAGAAGAGGAGCCTGCGAGTGAGGAGAGCCAGGAGGAGGATAGAGGAGGAGGGGATATCCTATAACAACAGCGGTAAAAATAGTTTTAAATATCTTACAATTGTGGACCTGGCTTTCCTATTCCATTGTTGCTGCTGCAGTGGTCTGTCTAAATGTGGGGCCAGAGGGGTCTGTCTAAATGTGGGGCAGAGGGGTCTGTGAGCTGACTGACTGGCTCGCCAGAGTCATTGCCGGCTGGCGTAGCAAGTTCGCCCGCCGGGGGTTGTGGAGCTTTCCAACTCCGAAGGCTTTTTTAATTCACCATCAATTTTCGTTGAACTGCCTATATTCAAAATCTACACAGCTGATTTCTCGCCTTAAAACATCCCAAAAATGAATTTATTGATTTACTAATTGACGTAAATTGTGACAACTGTGTACCGGAAACCATACGCGCGCTACACCCGAATTGAATGCTGGGATACCGGCCCGGCCAAGTTCACACAAGTCACCATCCAATGTATCCTCGGTAAAATGGGCGTGTCAAGATCACATCCGGGGATTTTAACTGTTCTTGGCAAAATGCCAACTTGTGTATTGGGTCAGTACTTGGGCCACCAAACATGATGTTTCACAAGAACACAAGTCCATACAAGAACACAGATTGAGAAACGCCCAATGAATTGTCTTAAATCCTCCAGCCATTTTTATTTTATACCAACATTTGCCACATCCTGAGCATTTTTGGTAAGGTTACTAGGAAAACTTAGCCTAGAGTAATTTTATTTTCCTCAAGTTTCCTTATTTTTAAACATTGAAACAAAGATTTTGAAATACAAGACATTGTACCTTATTTCACAAGACAAAAAATTCTGGAGGGACTGATGTGTCGGTCTGCTGAAAAGTGAAATATACACATTACCCCTGATGTGTGTGCATTTTGTGGTGGGGGGGGGGCGTTTGTGTGCGGGGGTTTTAGTTGGTCTTTACATGTGCTCATCTGCTGTAAAGCACCATAGTGCTCCATTGGACAACCAGGTCAAAATGTACCTAGGAAAACCAAACACTATTTAAATCCCTAAAATTCATTGAAATCAGTAATTTTACTTGCAAAGAACATAATTTATAATCACCCATGTTATTTTTGGTTAAAAGATCTAATTTCTGATAAAGAAACTTAACATAAGTCAAATTTTACCCTAACGCTAAGTGAAAACAAGTTTAAAACTGATAGACTCAAGCCTACTAGTGGTTACTTGCCATGCTGACTTTTTTGGTTAATCTCAACAGCAACAGTGGTGATCCCAAAGTGATCACCTTTTCGTGCAATGGTTTTAGTTCGGAGGCATGCTTAGAGTAATGGCAAAGGGAAACCAGTGTGCTTCCTGGCAAATTAAATCATTCATAGCTTAGAATTTAGAGAGGTATGGTGAAATCAGTCCAGTTTAATATAACCACAGATACAAGTAGGTACATGTAGAAACGCGTCAAAGGCACATCAGGTTGGCGGAGGGAACAGACGTCTGGTTGGCGGGCTGGTCGCCCAGCGTCAGGTTGGCGGACGTCTGGTTGGCGG
>NW_023266224.1:0-2491 GCF_013103735.1 Etheostoma cragini
AGTGATCTACAGCACCCACTGGGGCAGAATAAAAGTGTCAAGCAGTCGGGATCTGAAGCTCTAGCCAGGAGCCATTCCCCACCTAAAACAACATTAGTCATTACAGTTAGTGAAAAGGAAACTACAAAGATAAATTTGATGGATGTGACTCCCTGATGGTCTAGTGGCTAGGATTCGGCGCTCTCAACAAGCAATTTCAAACAGCGGGGGTAAGTTAAAATTTCATTCTGTTGAATGAATGATTTATTTTGGACATTGAGACGTTTTGTTTTGTGAGACAAATACTGACTGTGATTGGCTGGGGAATTTTAGTAAAAAAATATTTTTGTGTTTTAAATCCTGGGGTTGTACAAAACGGAAATAAATGTTAGGTTCTTTGTTGCATCCAGTCTGTTATGTACAGTTTACAATCAAACATTTCCTTAGGGGCCCAAAGTGGATGAAATGGTAAAACATTTGGCCCAGGATGCATAGAACTGCCATATTGAGCGACAAAATTTGTCTGTCCTGAGGAAAGGTTCTTTAACTCTATCTCAATCTCCTCTTTTTTTGTTTCTTGTTATTTCTTGGCAGGAAGTATCATGCTTATGGGTCATCTGTCCATCTCTCCACCAACTTCAGCCCAAAGGATGCACACTACCTGCATGTATTAGTTCTCCACATCGTCACAAACACCGGCATCGTAACTCATGGTATGCTTGTTAATGTTATTGGAAAAAAAAACATTTGCAAGGAAAAAAGCCAATACTTTATTAAAACCTGCAAATACTTAAAAAAAAAATGTTATCACACTTTCTCATTTTTCTCTGGCATTGTTGATTATTAGAATATTGTAACCAGCATTAAGTGAGTAGGTTTAGGTCTGTGAGAATATGGGCTGAGCATTTACCTGGGCTGAACTTGTGAACATCTTCGTTTGAATATTCACTGTAAAGAGCCATTACCCCATCCAGCTGTTGTTCCAGAGACAATAGGATGTACAGTTTTAGATTGCAAGGTAACTATCCAAGACCAAAGAATACACGGAAATGCCTCAAGTGATCAAAACAGTTTGTCAAAATTCACAGCCCAGATATAAAACCAGTCTTTAAAATATGTTCATGTACCATTAAAAAAACAAAGTATAACCATGAAACACATACTACTTAGATACTGCAGCCATCCTGGTCACAGCCATGAGGGAATCTGCATGTGCTTTCTTACCAGCAAGTTTCTGGAGGTCCAAATGGCATATTTGATGGCGGACAGGGTGAGACACTGATTTGCAAAGTGTATAGCTATAAATCTGCTTCCTAAACACAGTAACAGATCCGGGAGTCCTTTCCCTATTTTCTCCTTTGGCTTTTTCATTACTCTTTTTGGCTTTACCTGTATTAGAAAGTACAGTTCTGGAAACCATGTACATATTAATATTTGCGGTTATTGGTATGCAGGTCACTTGATGTAATACAAGCAAATACATAAGGCCCCACCAAACAGTTTTGTGATACGTGGCATGCAACTGTATGTCAATGATCAAGGTTGTTGCTGTGACTATGAAACCAGCAGCAAAATGACTGATACATCATCAGTTCCAAAATTTTCTTGGATGCCAAATATTTGAATTCAAAGTCAGAATCTAATCAACCTGTTAGAAAAATAAAATGCACGTCCGGGTTCCACAATTTCTGAGAAACAGGAAAATAGCCTGATAAGCATACATGTGCAGCTCAACCTCAAAAAGCCATAAAGCAAATGCTTGTGGCTTAAAGATCGAGCTCCCGCTCATAAAACACGAGACAGGCGCAGTCTCTGTGGCGCAATAGGTCAGCGCAGTCGGCTGTTAACCGAAAGGATGGTGGTTCAAGTCCACCCAGGGACGTTTGTTGCTTAAATAACCTGGAGGGAGCCAACTCTGGGGTTTATCCTTCTGCGGAAGACCATAGAGCTGCCAAGAAACCACCAGCAAAATGACTGATATATCATCGGTCAGCTATTGCACCACCAATGCTGCTGTATGTGGACTGTGGCTGCTGCATCAGTGAGCGGTCCAGCAAGCTGCAGACAAGGTTTGGGGAATGGCCAGACCATATGTTTCATTAATTTTTTACTATGTTTAAAATCTTCAGTTAACCTAGCCATTCTCCATTTCCCCACAGTAATCTCGTAGCTTTCTTGTGCGCATATTTTAAGTTCTAAAACTATCTAACTTCACAAACATTACCTATTTAAAATAACCACGCAACAATCAGATCTCTGTTAACTGTTTTAAATGATAAAAATTGTAACCCTCAAGATAGCTTGTGACGTGATTAAACATGGTTAATTATATCTATTTTATTTTGCATGTCTAGTTCACTGAAATCAATCATTTTCAGAAGGTCTCAGTCTACAACTACGCTCCATAACCCTACCAGTCAGATTACCTTGGACTGTTGGTTGCCACTGGTTACCACTGGTGCAACTGGTGAATCACAGATTTTCCAGCCTCCTGACTGGCATAGCAGAGCAG
>NW_023266225.1:0-1332 GCF_013103735.1 Etheostoma cragini
GTATAGTATGTCAAAAAAGTCATAGTATGACAATTTATTTTTTTAAAAGGCATAGTATAGCATGTTGAAAAAAGTTTTAAAAAAGGCATAGTATAGCATGTTGAAAAAAGTAAAAAAAAAAAAGATAGTATAGCATGTCGAAAAAAGTTTAAAAAGGCATACTATAGCATGTTGAAAAAGTAAAAAAAAAGGCATAGTATTGCATGTTGAAAAAAGTAATAAAAAAAAGGCATTGTATAGCATGTCGAAAAAGTTAAAAAAAAGGCATAGTATAGCATGTGGAAAAAAGTTTAAAAAAAAGGCATAGTATAGCATGTGGAAAAAAGTTTAAAAAAAAAGGCATAGTATAGCATGTGGAAAAAAGTAAAAAAAAAAAGGCATAGTATAGCATGTCGAAAATCGTAATAAGCACTTATAGTATAGTAGGTCAAAAAAGTCATAGTACAGTATGTTGAAAAAAGTAATAAAAAGATATAGTAGGCCTATAGTATGTTAAAAAAGTAATAGTATGATGAAAAAATTAAAAAAAGGCATAGTATAGCATGTCGAAATAAGCAATAAGAAGTCATAGTATAGTACGTCAAAATAAGTAATAAGAAGTCATAGTATAGTATGTCAAAAAAGTGATAGTATAATATGTTGAAAAAAGTAATAAAAAGATATAGTATAGTATGTCAAAAAAGTCATAGTATGACGAAATTAAAAAAAAGGCATAGTATAGCATGTTGAACAAAGTAAAAAAAGGCATAGTATAGCATGTTGAAAAAGGCATAGTATAGCATGTTGAACAAAGTAAAAAAAGGCATAGTATAGCATGTCGAAAAAAAGAAAAAAAAGGCATAGTAGAGCATGTTGAAAAAAGTTTAAAAAAAAAAAGATTGTATAGCATGTCGAAAAAAGTTAAAAAAAAGGCATAGTATAGCATGTCGAAAAAATTTGAAAAAAGTTAGAATATTATGTCAAAATAATCCTGAGAGTCAATGTATAGTATGTTGAAAAAAATTCATAGTATACTATGTCAAAAAAGTCACATCATAGTAAATCAAAAAAAGTCATACAAAGTACGTAAAAAAGTCGTAGTATAGTATGACGAAAAAAGTAAAAAAAAGGCATAGTATAGCTTGTCGTAAAAAGTTTAAAAAAAAGGCATAGTATAGCATGTCAAAAAAAGTCAAAAAAAGATATAGTATAGTATGTCAAAAAAGTCATAGTATGAAAAAAAAGGCACAGTTTAGCATGTTGAAAAAAAAGAAGAAAAAAAAAGGCATAGTATAGCATGTGGAAAAAAGTTTAAAAAAGGCATAGTATAGCATGTGGAAAAAAGTTTAAAAA
>NW_023266226.1:0-622 GCF_013103735.1 Etheostoma cragini
CAATGTCCAATTTAAATAATTTATCCAACAGAATTGAAACTTTAACTTACCCCCGCTGTTTGAAATTGCTTCCTTGTCATTTGGATTTCAGAGTGGATTCAGCGAGCCCTCAGTGGTTTCTGACCCTCTCTCTCTCAAAGATGTTTGGCGAGGTTTAGAGGCAGGTGATCATCAGATCCCTGGATGCATGCCCTCATCAGCAAGTCCCGATCTGATCCCTCCTTGAAATCCTGCCAACAACGCCAAGTTTGTTGTGCAAGTTTCTTGAATAGCGAGGGAGGAATTTGGTTTGAAGTGAGACTCTGTTGAAACAGAATAAAGACAGTCTAAAAACTGAATTACAGGTTTTGGTATTCGGTGAAAAGGTTTAATTGTTTTCTCGAGAAAACAATTTGATGACAAGAACAGCTTTCACAATGAACAGAGTTACAGAGGGACCACTTTAGAATACTGTTTCTGTCAGGCTCCACGTCATCTATTCTTCAAGGAAATGGTGTGGAGTCATAACAAGCCCAGTTGTCTCCCATCAAGGAGAAACACACAGATGACAGATACAGAAGTCATATACTCTGAGAGGCATTGGAGATCTTATTATGAATAATTAATATGAAAATCATTGGTT
>NW_023266226.1:755-1180 GCF_013103735.1 Etheostoma cragini
GGGTCATAAACTTTCAGTCACATTCCAACTGAAAGATAACTAAGCACACAAACACATCACATCACTGTGACCTGGGGATCCCACCCTTTGTGGATAAGACTAGGGGTCCAAGAGCCAAAGAGCCAGACACATTTGGGGGAGAGCTGTTCGCTTGACTCTGTATTTGTCTCAGGATATCTTATGTAATAAAAAGGATTCACACATCAACATCTGAGATTTTGACTACTAATTGACGGAACCCTGAGAATGGAGCAGGATTTAGCTTCAACGCTAGGAGAAGCAAGTACTTAATGTGAATGTACTGTGCTTAAAAGGAAAAGTGAGTTGATTAGATCTTATTTTGTTAATGCCAATTGAATTGTTCTTGTATCTCAAAGGCTTATTTCAAAGTTGCACTTTGTTCCAACCATAGACTGTATATAGAT
>NW_023266227.1:0-1894 GCF_013103735.1 Etheostoma cragini
CTAGTTACTTTAGGTACTAGTTACTTTAGTTACTTTAAGTACTAGTTACTTTAGGTACTAGTTACTTTAGTTACTTTAGGTACTAGTTACTTTAGGTACTAGTTACTTTGGGCACTTGTTCCAGCTCTGGGCCAATCAGGCTCCAGAATGAAACCTTTCAGTTTCTTCTGCTTTCATGTACACATTGTACACACACACACGAGTCATCTCCTCTAATATACTCTCCAAATTCACACACACACACACACACACGAGTCATCTCTTCTAATATACTCTCCAAATCCATGCACACACACACACACACACACACACACACAGTAACACGTTATAAGACTGCATTGGAGAAGCGGTGCAGCAGTTTGCGTCGGCCCAGAGCGTGACTGCGCCTGCGCCTTTAAGACGCCCGTTGGTTCATTCCGACTGGCGCTGCGATGACGACATGGTTTTATTTTTAACGCAGTGACCTCATCTCTTGTAGCAGCAGGAGGACTTCACCTCTTCTCCTCTTCAGCTCCAGCTTCTCCTCTTCTCCTCTCCGGCTCCGACTCCTCCGCTTCTCCCCTCTCCTCCTCTAAAAGCTCACGTTCACCGACGGACTCCATCTTTCCGCCGGCGCGAGCGCCCCGAGAGCCGTTGGGACTCCTGACGTCGAGTTTTCAAACGGTGAGTTAACCGAAACGTCGAAATAACCCCCCCCATCTTTTAAAGTTCCCCTAACGACAGGGCCGGGGGGGGGGCCGGGGTTGATCCTCAAGTCCGAGTCCGAGTGTGTAACAACGGGAACACGAAGAAGAAAAATGTAGTTCTTTTCTTTAAATGTTGTTCTATAACGTAAGGAGTCGGCCTGGCGGTCAGTCGAAACAAACCGACAAAATGTCAGTTAACAGTTCCCGTAGCATCTGAAAATGTCTCCCACAAGTTCCTCAACACCTTCATAGTCATGTGTACTCATTAAATATTACTTACACATCATTTAATGAGCTGACATTAACTTTAAATCCTACGTTTCTTCTGATCTCCCCCTTACGCCAAACCTCATGTAAAAAACAGTCGTTTTAAGAAGGAAGATACGTAACTGTTATGTTATTTCTTGATACCACCTTAACAAATCCCTTAAATATAGGTCACCTTTTATGATTTATGACTTGTAAATGAAGAAAATGTCTCCCAAGTGTGTGAAAGGTACTCTTAAAGTTTTATTATTTGACATTAAAGTAGAATTTTAAGTTAATTCTAATCTCCCTCTAATGCCAAACCTCATTTAAAAAACAGTCGTTTTAAGAAGAGGATGAGTTACATCTGAAAATGTCGCCCGTACATTCACCACAACTCCTTTATACTTGTGTGTGCTCATTAAATATTGCTTACACATCATTTAATGAGCTGACATTAACTTTAAATCCTACGTTTCTTCTGATCTCCCCCTTACGCCAAACCTCATGTAAAAAACAGTCGTTTTAAGAAGGAAGACACGTTACTTTTGTCACTTATTTGACACCACCTTAACAAATCCCTTAAATATAGATCACCTTTTGCGATATAAGACAAGTAAATAAAGAAAATGTCTCCCAAATGTATGAAAGGTTCTCTTAAAGTTTATAATATTTGACATTAAAGTCAAATCCTACATTTCCTCTGATCTCCCCCTTACACCAAACCTCATGTAAAAAACAGTCGTTTTAAGTAGTTTTATACGTAATTATATTCAGCTACCGACATAAACAAACCTTAATTTTGTTAAGGGAGGTGTGTTCAGGTGCATTCTGGGTGTGCTGGTCTTACAGGGAGGTGTGTTCAGGTGCATTCTGGGTGTGCAGGTCTTACAGGGAGGTGCGTTCAGGTGCATTCTGGGCGTGCTGGTCTTACAGGGAGGTGTGTTCAGGTGCATTCTGGG
>NW_023266228.1:0-1721 GCF_013103735.1 Etheostoma cragini
TTCTCCCACAGCACTTGAACGCACCACCCTGGATCCTCATTACCTGAGCTTTGCAGAGGAACCAACTCTTTTCTCCCATAGCACTTGAACGCACCACCCTGGATCCTCATTACCTGAGCTTTGCAGAGGAAGTGCAGGTAAACCAGCGTGCTGCGGTCGAGGAACTCGCCTGATGCGGGTTCCTCTTTGTGTTGTCTGAAAGCTTTTCTCTTTGTGCCTCGTCACCGAGACGACGCTGCGATTTTAAGACAACAACATAATGTTTGCCAGTGAGGACGGGTATCGAACCGGCGACCGACTCCACAGTTGTTTAATATTTTGAAGCTCAATCAGTTTCAGTCAGTAAGGACAGCGGCTGCTGTTACGTAACCGCTACCTGGAAACGGAGTGTGTGTGTGTGTGTGTGTGTCTGTGTGCGTGTGTGTGTCTGTGTGTGTGTGTGTGTGTGTGTGTGTGTGTGTTTGTGTGTGTCTCTGTGTGTCTGTGTGTGTCTCTGTGTGTGTGTGTGTGTGTGTGATACACTGTTTCACTTCTGTTTCCTTGTTCCTTAGCAACCAGACACACACAGATAAACCATAATTACCATAAATTCGTACTTCTACTTTATAAGAAATGCATTTTGATGCCGAGGTCGTAAAACACCTAAAATTTAAAAAACTCATTTTATTCTGAAAATCCCCGTTTAACCTGCGTTGTTCTCCATTGACAAAAAAATAAATAAAAAAAAACACCTGACGCTTTTTCAACACTTTTTTACGCTTTTTTTTTAAAAAATTGTCTTTTAATTATTATTTTTTTCTTCATATTTTAACTATTTCTGATAGAGCATGAACAGGATTTAGTCTTCTGGACGTCCACGGTCCAGATGCAGAGCTTTGGACCTGTGTCCGGCTGCTGGTCCTCGTCCCCGTCCCTTGTCCCTCGTCCCTCTTCTCTTGTCCCTCGTCCCTTGTCTCTCGTCCCGCCTCCTTTGTCCCTCCTCCCTTGTCCCTCGTCCCCCTTCCTTTGTCCCATGTCCCAGATCTCTTGTCCCTCGTCCCTTGTCCCTCGTCCCCCTTCCTTTGTCCCATGTCCCAGATCTCTTGTCCCTCGTCCCTTGTCTCTCGTCCCCCTTCCTTTGTCCCATGTCCCAGATCTATTGTCCCTCGTCCCTTGTCTCTCGTCCCTCCTCTGTCTTTGTCTCTCGTCCCTCCTCTGTCTTTGTCTCTCGTCCCTCCTCTGTCTTTGTCCCTCGTCCCTTGTCTCTCCTCCCCCTTCCTTTGTCCCATGTCCCTCTTCTCTTGTCCCTCCTCCTTTGTCCCTTGTCTCTCGTCCCTCCTCCTTTGTCCCTCGTCCCTCCTCTCTCGTCCCTCCTCCTTTGTCACTTGTCCCTCCTCCCTGTCCCTCGTCCCGTCCCTTTTCCCAGAAGCCTCTTGAGTAAAACAATAGTCCAACCAGAGCTCCTGCAGGTGTAAAAATAGCCTCTTGCTCACTTCCTGTCTCCGCTGCCTAACAATGGTCTCGCATGTCCACGTCCTGCAGGCTCAGAGGGAGACAACGTCTCCGCGTGTCCCTCGCTAAGATCGGACCTCGTGTCTTTAGACTTAAAGGCTTAAATGTCCAATAAAGCCACATTTTAACTCTTTTAAACTGGCTGTTTTTCAGGCTGTTAAAGCTATCTCTATCTCTCTCTCTCTATCTCTCTCTCTCTCTCTCTCTCTCTCTCTCTCTCTCTCTCTCTC
>NW_023266229.1:0-7846 GCF_013103735.1 Etheostoma cragini
AGTGCTTCTCTTTGGGGTTGTCTTGGTAGTGAGTTCATCATCAGACATATCTCTGAACAAATGCAGAGACAGTTTATTCACAATTCTTCCCAACAATAGTAAAATGAATCAGTTAGAAACATTATCCAAACACAAGCACTGACTTGAGTTATGTATGCAGTAGGTTCTACTTGTTGGGGTAGTTTTGCTGACCTCTGAAGTCCAGGATTTCCTCCATGAAGAAATGTTTAAAAGGGATATTCTTCATGGTTACTGGTTGAACAATGCTAAAATGTCATTCCTATTACTATAACTTTAGCATTGACTTGACTGTTGAATTCAGTAAGTGCTACTTGTTGGGGCAGTTGAACATGACAATTCTACAGACTAACTGAAGATGGATGTCATTGTAATCACATTCAGATCATCTAAAATGGAGACACTGATGATCATTGAGTTCATAAGTGCTTCTCTTTGGGGTTGTCTTGGTAGTGAGCTCATCATCAGACACTAACAAATGCAGAGAAAGTACATTTGACCAGTTGTCCACCACAAGCTAAATAAGTAAAAGATTGGGAATTGTGAAATAGATATTCAGTATTAACTGCTACTATTTATTGTTTTTTTTGCTGAATAAGCTCTATCTGGAGGAAAAAAGAGTTGCCCCAAAGAAAGTTATTGGACTCTAATTGACCACTCATAGACTGTTAATGGCATAGACTGGGATGATGGTTGTCTATTCGTAAAGCCATTCATTACTAACAATAGACAAGACCATTGAATCGTGATCGAAACGAAGGTGGAGTTGAGTGGAAATGGCTGCATTCAGTATTTAAGATGACAAATTTGTGTAAGGAACCACTTCCACTGCTTCTATATCACAACATGGAAGATGCCAGAAGAAACATTGGGACTATGGAGAACATCATGAGCAAAGAAGGTTGTTTACTGTAAGACTTCGACATTGGTCTAACTCATGCATTGGGATTGGATTGATTTTAGTTAGTGCTAATCTATGGGGTTGTTTTTCTGAAAAATTAATCCCAGTATTTCATCTAAAGTCTTAACAGAAATAACCATTTTACTTTGTATTACTAGTTGGAGAATGCTAAAATGTGTTATAATTCCTTCTAGGTTGTGTCTCCGGTTAAACAATTGTTTTGGTAAGTCATTGTTATTAGTCTAGCATTAACCTAGTTCCAGTTCTACCAACAGTTTGACTTGACTGTTGAATAGTAAGTGCTACTTTTTGGGGTAGTTGAACATTACAATGCTTCAGACTAACTGAAGATGGATGTCATTGTAATCACATTCAGATCACCTCAAATGACCCCTTTGGGTCCTCCCACAGGTGGTGGGCCGATGGGCTGGAGGGAGAGGTGCCACGTTGCGTCTTCAGGCCCGACCGGGCTCCGTGTCCCAGACCAGGCCACCAGACGCTCGCTCACGAGCCCACCGTCTGGGCCTGGCTCCAGCTTGCTTATAGGTAAATACACTGTTCCTGTTTTTGATTTGTTTTTGTTTGTTTTGTTTTGTTTTGTTTTGTTTTGTTTTGTTTTGTTTTGTTTTGTTTTGTTTTGTTTTGTTTTTGTTTTTTGTTTTTGTTTGTGTTGTTTTTTGTTTTTGTTTTATTTGTTTTGTTATAACTACTTAAACTTTTCTGTTCCCTGTATCTGTCTTTCATTGTCTGTGAAGCGACCTTGAGTGTTCAGAAAGGCGCTGTTTAATAAAATGTATTATTATTATTATTATTAAAGCAAATAAAAGCCTTTTGTTGTAGGTGTTTTTGCAACTTTAGTGTGAAGATTATAAAGTTTTTATTATCATGAATTTCAGTCTTACCTTGGAAGCTTAGGGCTCCTACACACTGCCTGCATGGAGTGAGCGTGTCAGCTGAGGTTAGAATGCCTACTGTATTGGTCAATACTGTTAACATGAGAGAAAGAAAAAAGTGACATGCCACATGGCAAACGCTATGTTGACTGTTAAGAGGACTAAATTAGGACTATGTTTTAAGCTTTCCATGGCTTTCATGCAGCACCTTGTTGCAGTCATTACTTCTGTTTGCATCCCATCATCATGTCTACCCAATCCCCATGCTACTCATTAAGCCCTGGTAGAAAATGAAAAAGGCATGTTACATTTACACAGAAACACTACATCAACACAGACTTAAGATGATGCATGAAAACACATGAAATTCAGAGCAATGCAAGTTTAAGCTAGTTCATTCATCAGGTTTTGTGGTTCTGTTGATAGAAACTACATCCTGTTATATTGCGTGATCATACATGAATTTACGAGATCCCGTGGGTCCTTGTGAATTCAGTGGCCCGTCAGGTAGGTGTTGATGGACTGCGGATCACAGAGCAGACACGAAGCGGAGTGGATCCGCAGTTGGTGGAAGTCAGGGGTAAGGCCTCCTGGACACTGCCTGTGTGGCGTGAGCATGGCATTTCTGTTGTGTGGCATTTTCTTGGTCTTTGCACACCAAAAATGTTTCTGTTGCGGCGCTGTTGCCGCTAGCCTTGTCCGTACACATCCGTGTTTCTCATTGACATGTGATTCAAGAACTTGTTAATTATTAATAAGGACTGGTTTGGAAATGAATCAGATCATCTAAAGGGGGTGGATTAACTACCCACATTACACCTGAAATACCCTCAAGATTTGAATGATCCTTTGTAACTGAAATGCTTGGGAATCCCCATGAGTCATTCAGAACTGCCCAAGGTACTTGTGAGATAGGCTCTTTTTTGTCTGATTGATGGTAGCAACTGTAATGGAGTCTGTCAGGCCTCAGGGGTTCTCCGCTGTAAAAACAGAACATATTTTACAGCTGTGATGGCTGAGTGGTTAAGGCGTTGGACTTAAAATCCAATGCGGTCTCCCTGCGCAGGTTCAAACCCTGCTCACAGTGATTTCTATACAGTATAAACAAGAATACAGTTAAGCACTATAGCAAGAACAAAATTATACACTCTTTGTAGTGCATTTAACATAAGTGCTAATAGGTAATCAGGCACTGTGGGGGATTTTGGACCCAGGATCTCCTGTCAGGCACTTTAACCACTGAGCTGCAGCGCCCTTTCTACAGGTTTTCCTGTCATGCAAGAATACAATGAGCTAGTGAACAGGGTTCCAACCATCCGTCCATCCCGTCGAGCAGCTCCAGCAGGGGACTCCAAACTTCCCTTTTCCGAGCAACTGGGGGATCTAAGGCATTCCCAGCTGGACATTCCTGGACCACCTCCCTAGGGAGATCTCGTGGGTCCTCGAACCAACACCTGGTGGGTGCTGACGCGTGAGGCATTTCTGTTGCATGGCATTTTCTTGGTTTTTGCACACCAGAACCGTGTCTGACTAATCAAGAAGTAGTATACTTCATGTTAAACATATTTTCCCAGCACACCCTGTTTCCTCAAGCACTCTTTACCTAATACCCATACTACAATACACAAATCCATCAATCTTTATTGTAAAATGAATGCTATCCCATTGTTAGTACACGTGAGTGTCACTAGTCTAAAGCCTCCTGTCCACTATCTTGTCGTGATCATTTGGATGCAGCCTTGGCCCTTCACCAGGCCAGGTCGCTGTTACTGAAGCTTCTATTAATTAACCCATTTTCAAACCAATTCCTCATAGTGGTTCAGTGCTTCACCAAAGCTTCATTTGCCCTTCACTATCAGCACCTAGTTTCTTGAATTTGTAATGCCTTATGTCTACTGTAAAAATGTAATTTGAGTTGAGCCATAATTCAATTTTAATTTATACCATTGCTTTTCCTACTGTGACATGTCAAAATGTCAAAAGGTGCATTGTTTGAAAGCCCATCTCTACACATCCATGTTCCACTCCCACAGGTGGTTTCACACGTGCTAGTTGTCCCTTAAATTCACAGTTTGTTTTTGTAATTTATTGGTCTTTTTCTGTATTTAAAAAAACTGAAATAATCTGTAAAGTTAACAGGAAAATGTATGTAAAATTACAGATTTTTAATACAGTGTGCCAACTCCTGACCATTCCCTGACCGGGAATCAAACCCAGGCCGCAGCGGTGAGAGCACAGATTCCTAGCCACTAGACCATCAGGGAGTCACATCCAGCAAACTTATTTTTTTAGATTTGAGTTTCCTTTTCACTTACTTGAATGACTCATATTGTTTTAGGCGAGGAATGGCGCCTGGCTAGAGCTTCAGAAGGCAGGACTTGACAGATTTGACATCTGTCACATAGTCAGTTTGTATTCTTAAACTATTGACATTATTGTCCTGTTGTCCTATTCAGTTTTAATCTCAGATGGCTTCTAAGGCTAAGAAGCATTGTGCCATGGGGGACCATGAATGGCTGTCCCGGCTGAGGACGTTTGCCGCTACAGGGGTCTGGTCTACTGATGCTGGGAATAGACCAGCCCCTAGGAGAAATAGATGGCATGAGCTCTATCTTAAGGTACAGCTTTTTACATGTTTTTTTTTTTTTAACAACTATCAACAATTAATTAATGTCATGTGACATTCTGATGCATTTTAATTATGGTTAATTACAGATAGAGAAGTGTCCACTCCAGCAGCGGGGGCAGATGTCTCTTTTTGGTTGAGCACAGGTCTGCACGTGTGGATTTCACACTAAGAAGGTAAAGTTAATTGGGATACTTAAATGATAGATATATACTAAAGATGCAACCATAATGTATGTTGTTAAAACTGACTTATATTTGTGGCTGTTGATTTCTCTGATATTTGTAATAAAATACAAATATAAACACATAGTAAACTAATGTGTAGACAGCCACACCCGCTGCTGCAGCTGGCCCAGCTCTGTCAACTGCTGCTGACCCTGCTGCTCCAATCTGCTGGTCGAGTGGAACCCAAATTATCCTTTGAAATGCTACCCAGCACTACTATTTAATGAAAAATATAAACAGAATCAATGCAAAGATTAGCTTTAATTACATGTATATTGCTTTGACCTGTACAACTCTATGATCATTTACTGTAACTTGTGACATTTCATACCTCCCCAGTTATTCAAACCATGGTTCGGTGGCTCACATACTGCAACACTGAAGCCCAACCTCAGTATGGCCAGGAAACCTTCTCAGGTAAGATGCCACATATTGTTTAATTATAATGCATTTAGTTAATAATGCCTTTTATTAGTGTGCACTCCCTTCTTCTTAAATAAACGGAAGTAAAATGACCTTGAGTTAAACTTGAAACTTTAAAATTGTATCTCTTTGGGAGAATAGTTTGGGTGCTACTCTGCGTGCAATTTCTCTTTTCGTCGTTTCCAGCACTGCCACCACGTCATCTGGCAGTTTGATTGACACCTCTGCAATAAAAACCACTATCCCTCTTGCTGCACCTCAATCAAACCTCTGTCAGTCCCACTGTCTCCCATTCTGCGTCCAATCCTAAAACCATAAGGACAATCTCCCCTTTCTCTCTAACCCTTCCTCTTCTACAGTCTCTGTGAGGACCAACAAGCACCCTGCCATTGATAGCCCCTCAGATTCAGCTGGCTCTGTAATTTTTTTAAATGTTTTGTTTCACATTTACAAAAGTTATTCTTTTTATTCAACATTTCAAATTTACAATAGCTATCTTTTTATACACCAATCTCTTTTTCTTTCTGTCAATTAGGATGGATCTACTTTATCTGCCCCACTAGTGCCTCTGCCAGCATCATCTGGATCCTGTCAATCCTGGTTGCCTGTCAAACTGAAAAATAGCCTCCCTGTTCAAGACCAGCAGTGGATCTCATCTACACTGTGGCGAAACTAGCGTCTAAGGGATGACCTGAAACTCTGGTATGATCCACCTACCTCATCCCTGATCACCACCAGGTCCCCACTCCAGAACCATTTTTCTGCCACCGCCTTCTTGTGTGAATGCCATACCACCTGTGGAGGATCAGAGTGATCCGTCCCAAATGTGGAGGGCACCTCACAGGAGGAGGTATTCACAAAAGGGCACGACAGGTACTAGATATCGACAGGAACTATTTGATGATCACAGAGACCCTCAGGTGCAGCAACTCAGGATGCAAAGCATCCTACCTGTCTTCGGGTGTCAGTTTTTTAGACAAGCTGAACCTTCCTCACCGGTCAGAGTTCCGTAGCATCCTGACAGAAAAGTGAGCTGCTGTCTGTCCACACACATTGTTTTATAATTATCACAGTCTTTTCCTCCTCTCCAGCCTCAGTGACAATCTTCTTCTCTTGACCTTATCTTTTCACAGTCCCCTGATTTACGTTTGATTTTCATTTAGCATTATGTATTGTAGGTATGCATGTGACCTACGAGTCATACGCCTACTGAGGGAAAGGACACTGGGGAACAGCTCGGCCCGCCTGGCCAAGTAATTAAAGGAGAAGCACAGTGAGGAGTGGCTGCAGCGAGTGTTCAGCCTTCATGGAATGTCCTAGCCTTCTTCCTGTAGTCTGTCAGGAGCCCCCAGCACCCGTAGCTGTACCACCCACAGGTGGCTTATGACAGTCTACGGAAAGGACATCATGAGTAGAATAGACCACATAATCACTTCTGTCTTTGGGTCTATTATAAAAGTGGACTCTACCAAGAAGTTAAAACATTTTTACGTTACAAATATGACATAAAAAATGCAGTATTATAGTAGTTGCCACAGCAGGTTTACTTAAGATATGAATCACTCTTTGTTTTGTATGTTAATTCATTCATTCATATTTATTATACAGGAAAGTTAGAAAAAAGGAACATTACATTACAATGTAAAAACGGGCCTGACTCAGTTTAAAAACTGTTTTACAGCAGGTTCCTGTTCTGCAGAAACATAAAACATGGTTACAGCACGTCCGGACAGACATTACTACAAGACATCGATATGAAAAGATAAATTTAGACAACTAATACAACGATACAGTTACATAAGGACAAAGACACTTATACAAGACATCAGCTGGGCTAGACACATACGGACAGTGCAAACAAGGCTTGGACGTGAGCAAGTTAATTAATGCGTGCAGTGGAACTGTTAATAAAGACTGTTTGTGCCTTTTTGAAATATGTAATGGATGATAGTGTTCTGATGTGATACGGAATGTCATTCCAAATCTTGGTATATGTATAAAAAAAAAGATTTCTGACCAAAGTTTTCTTATCTTATTCTGGGTGATGGAGCCATCATGCAGAGCACTACACTGCAGCTGATTGAGATCAATCAAACAACCCTCGTGCAGTGGCATAATAAATGGGTGAAGCGCCAGGATGTTACACTGATCCTGCAGGGAATAAATCTACCTGTCTTTGCAATTTGGTAACCTGTCATTTACCAAGTACTGTCATTAGTTAACTACCGTTCTTAAAGCATTTCTTTCGTTGTTGGCAGGATTCAAACCTGCGCGGGTAGACCCCAATGGACTTCTAGTCCATCGCCTTAACCACTCGGCCACGACAACCTGAAACACAGCACTATACCTGTTTGGACAAATGTTCATAAACTTTCAATTGGTTAGTAGTAGTTACCAGACACGGCAAAGTGTAAATTGTAGTGCGCTGCCTGTGTCTGTAGATCCTCGTGGAGGTAGCTTGATTGATTGATATGCTCCCTTATTTGCATCATAACAGAGATCTAATATTTTATCAAATCGAGTTGGGTAAGTAACCTTTCTGGTTACTTCTTGACAAATAAAGCAAGTAACCACACAACGAAAACAACTGCGATGGCTGGGAATCAAACCCAGGTCAACTGCTTGGAAGGGAGCTATGCTCACCACTATACCACCTTCGCTGGGCATTGCAGTTGGCAAGAGTTGCCTCTTCTGGTGATGTTGCCTACATGCATGCTGCCTCTAGTACTCTCCATTTGTTAGATTATGTGTACCATAG
>NW_023266230.1:0-2059 GCF_013103735.1 Etheostoma cragini
AGACTCTGATATATTTACACATTAAACATCCCTCTGAGTGTTAAACGCAGCGTTTCATCCTGATCACCGATCAATATCACGTCTGGTTCCATAAAACATCAAATCCTCCTCATCAGATCTCTGCTACACTGGATTTAAGGGTTTATTCAGTTTTATATTATTATTATTATTATAACTATTATATTTTATATTATTCTGAAAATACTTTGGCAGTCTCTGATTGTCCATCAACAACCGTTCCTCTACTCTAAAACACAGAAGTAAGCTGTAAATTCATATAAATGAGATTTATTGACCATGAATTTCAAAAACTAACACTACAGGAGGGAAAAGCGCTGAAAATATCGTGAAAAATGCGAAAGAAACCTTAAAATAAATCAATTTATGAAACCTTAAAATAAATCAATTTATGTCAGCAAAAAAAAAATTCTAACATTTTCTGACATTTTTCCCCCTAGGGGGACTCGTGAGTACTGCAGGGTTTACATGTCCCCCTAGGGGGACTCGTGAGTACTGCAGGGTTTACATGTCCCCCTAGGGGGTACGTGTCCCCCTAGAGGGACTCTGGAGTACTGCAGGAGGTACGTGTCCCCCTATGGGTACTCTTGAGGACTCTTATGTCTTGTTTTGTCCTCAATTCAAAGACATTCAGAGTCCTGTCCCAGAACAGAGAAGACACTAGGACACATCCACATTCAACACGCTTTTTTATCCTAAAAACTGTTCAGATTATTAAAATGGAGACGACTCGTTACGGTGTTAAAGAAGAAAAGGTCTTCGTTCAACACTCATGTGTCCTCGGGAAGGTAATATGGGGAGGGGGGGGACAGACAGGAGAGAAAAGACAGAAAGAAGACAGAAAGGAGAGAAAGGAGAGAAAGAAGACAAAGAAGACAGAAAGGAGAGAAAGGACAGAAAGAAGACAGAAAGAAGACAGAAAGAAGAGAAAGGAGAGAAAGGACAGAAAGGACAGAAAGAAGACAGAAAGAAGACAGAAAGAAGAGAAAGGAGAGAAAGGACAGAAAGAAGACAGAAAGAAGACAGAAAGAAAAGAAAGACAGAAAGAAGACATAAAAGGATAGAAAGGACAGAAAGGAAAGAAAGAAAGAGAAAGAAGACATTAAAGGACAGAAAGGAAAGAAAGAAGAGAATCTAGAGAAAGTAGTCCCCAAAAACAGAACTACACACTTTAGAAAAAGCGCCAAAAACGTCAAAAATAACAACCAAAATGTTGAAAAAGTCAGAAAATCGTCAGGAAAAAGCCGTAAAAATGAAAAAGTGAGCAAAGCAGAGAGAAAGACGTTTTCTGGGGAGACAGCACAAGGGTGAGGACAGACAGCAGATGTGAGACAGAGACAGGACTTGGTCCTGCTCCGCTGCGTGATGTCTTCATTCATTCAGAGGACAAAGAGACACTTACAAGTCTGCTGCTCTGCACGCAGGTCCTGTCCTCTGCATGCAGGTCCTGTCCTCCTGTCCTCTGCACGGGGGTCCTGTCCTCCTGTCCTCTGCACGAGGGTCCTGTCCTCCTGTCCTCTGCACGGGGGTCCTGTCCTCCTGTCCTCTGCACGGGGGTCCTGTCCTCCTGTCCTCTGCACGCGGGTCCTGTCCTCCTGTCCTCTGCATGCAGGTCCTGTCCTCCTGTCCTCTGCACGCTCAGCTCCCCCGTCCTGCAGCCTTGTAGGGACGTGCAGGCTTGTTCCTGCAGGAGACTCGGCCCAGCTGTCCACTCCGCCCACATTACAGGTCTGGGGGGGGGGGGAGGGGTAACACTTTACTTAAAGGTGCAGTCCGTAGGATTAGCATCCACCACAGGAGAAAGAAGACAGAATGGAGAGAAAGGAGAGAGAAAGAAGACAGAATGGAGACAGAAGGGAGAGAGAAATGAGAGAGAAAGAAGACAGAATGGAGAGAAAGGAGAGAGAAAGGAGAGAGAAAGGAGAGAGAAAGACAGCATATGTATTCCTATTATATAATCATATGCTATATACTTATATATATTAAGGTGGACATAAAGAACACGTTGCATCGATGATCAGATCCAACCTCCAGACCCCCC
>NW_023266231.1:0-2524 GCF_013103735.1 Etheostoma cragini
CTCATTCATGTGTCCTCATTCAAGGAGTCAATGTCAGCGTCAGTGAGCCAATGAGCACGCAGCATGCCTCTGCCTTACTGTAAGACTGCCTGTGATTGGCTGTCTAACGTCGTAGAGACGAGCAGGACGAACGCAGTAGCAGCTGCAACATAAACACAGATTTGTTCCTTTTTGTCTTATTGGCTGAATCCGTCCTCACACACAACCTGGACCATAGTCATAACATCTACGTCTTCCAAATCATCCCCTGTTACATAATGTTCTTATTATTCAGTCAGTTTATAGGTTATGTTGATATTTTGTAATCCTAGTTAATATGTAATCATGATCTACTTCACTGTTCACTTCATCATTACACACAGTCTACCACAGTATCTCATCTTAGCACGGCCATTGCACTTCTATGACGGATTGTTATTTGTATTATGTGTGTGTGTTTGTTGTGTTATGGTTGTCTTGCTACTGGACAACTCACATTTCCTTCAGGATGAATAAAATATCTATCTATCTATCTCTATCTCTCTATCTATCCATAACATTGGTATAAAACAGCGCTAATGAAAAGAATCATTAGTTCCGGCGACCAGAGAAGGCAAAAGTACTCACTTCCTGTACTCAAAGTACAGATGCTTGTGTTAGAAATACTCTGCTTGTACTGATTTAACTTCTTTACTCAAGTAAAAGTGACAAAGTAAAGGCTTGTAAGTGTACTTAATGTATAAAAGTAGCCGCGCGAATGAACTGACAGCTCGCAAATCTTTGAACTTGGAGTCTAATAATAATAATAATAATAATAATAATAATAATGAGTGTAATATGTCAGGATCACAATGGTTTCTTCATGTTTAATCATGTCGCCGTCCACAATACTACGCTAACTCAATTAAATTTTATTTACAGTATCAATTCATAACAAGAGTTATTTCAAGACCCTTTACAGATAGAGGAGGTCTAGACCAGATAGAGCAGGTCTAGACCAGATAGAGCAGGTCTAGACCAGATAGAGCCGGTCTAGACCACACTCGAAGACCCAACAGTTCTAGTAGTTTCCTCCAGACCAGCAACAGGGTGACAGTGGCGAGGAAAAACTTCCTTTTAGGCAGAAACCTCGGACAGACCCAGACCCAGACCCAGACTCTTGGTAGGCGGTGTCTGACGACCGGTTGGGATTAGAATGAAATTTACCGCCAACGTTACCGCTAACGTTACCGCTAACGTTACAGCTAACGTTACCGCTAACGTTGCCGCCATCCAGCCGCAGTGATTTTCCGTCGAGTCGTCCTGCAGCGGCGTGGAAGTACGACGTAGAGTCCCATCCCATTAGTTTCCACTTGAAACTAAACTAACGAGCCAATTATGTAAAATGAGCAGAAAGTACCGATATTCATGTTAGAAATGTTTGTTTAAGTAAAACGTCTCTGAGTACTGAGTACTGTAAAATGTACCTGAGTACAGTCCCAAGGTATTTGTACTCGGTTGCCTCCCTTCCCGGTACCCATGTCCCTGCTGCTGTGTCTGAGCTGTTGTGTGTCCGCTGTGCAGGAGGCGATGTGGGGACCCGGGCGGCGGCGCGGGGCCCAGCCCTGAGGAGGCGTCCTGCGGCTGGGAGGGGCGCGGCCCTCCTCTGGCCCCCCTGCGGCGCTCCGGGACGCTCCTACTAAGATGTCCCTCAGCAGCGGCCCTGCAGGCGGGAAAGGTGTGGACTCCAACGCGGTGGACACGTACGACAGCGGCGATGAGTGGGATATCGGCGTCGGCAATCTGATCATCGACCTGGACGCCGACCTGGAGAAGGACAAGCTAGAGATGTCGAGCAGCAAGGAGGGGGGGGGCATGGCCGCCCCCCCCGGCGCCGTGGCGGCGCTACCGGACAACATAAAGTTCGTCAGTCCTGTAGCCGCCGCGCAGGGCAAAGAGAGCAAATCTAAATCCAAACGGAGTAAAAACTCAAAGGAGAGCGCTAAGACCCCGGTCTCAGACGGGGCCAAGAAGGAGGTTCAGGGCCGGGCCCCCGGGGAGGCGCCGACCCAGAACCTCAACTCGACCCCCACTAAGGGCACGGACAAGTCTAGTAAACCCTCCCGCACCCTCCCCGCTGGGAAAAAGGACAAAGACGGGGCGTCGGGGAAAACCAAGAAGGACAAAATGGAGGTTGTGGCGACGGGAGTGGTCGGCTCTGAGAAGGAGCCGGCGGCCCCCGGCCCCCGCAGCGGGCCCTTCGAGGGCCAACAGAACCCGGAGGGGGCGGCGGCCGAGCAGCTCGGCAACCTGGCGCCGGACCCGGCGGGGATGGGCCAGCCTGTCGCCATGACAACGGAGCAAGAGAAGGTGGACGACGGCGAATGCCGAAATCTGAAGAAAGGGGTCAGCGTGAAGGTAAGAGGAAACGCTCAGGCTCACATTTAGCTTTATTTTCTTTTTCTTTACCTTTATTTTGTTGCTGCGGGGTCTGGTCGCTGCGGCGTGCCTTGCTGAAGGGCACCCGGGCAGGGCACTCTGGGTTTTAGTCGCTCTTCCCTTTTCT
>NW_023266232.1:0-1093 GCF_013103735.1 Etheostoma cragini
CGCAGCAGCCAGGCTGTTCCACTGTGAAAAGGAGCTGGAGGAGATGACTGCAATGTCCAGCTTGGTGTCGGAGAGTGATGAGGAGCCAGAGGAGGTTACTAATACCCACAAGTGTAAGAAGACTGGAGCAGGTGTCAAGCGTAAGAAGACTGGAACAAACGTCTTCATTCCACATGATATCCTTAGCCGACCAAGTGTTGTGTCACTGGCTACAAGGTTGAAGATGTCACCAATGCAACAGGCTGCCTTCACGCGTGGCCTGGTTGCAGAGTCAGGCGGGGAATGTACACATCTCTCTTCATCTTACGCAACAGCTGACCGAGCAAGACGCCAAGTGCTGGAGAAAATCAGTGAGGAACAGCACAAGCAGTGGACACCACCTCCATTGTGCACCCTACACTGGGACAGCAAGTTAACACCGATGCTCAGCAATGTGCGCCAGTTGGAGGAGCGTCTTACAGTGGTGGTTGGAGATGCAGAGTGGCTGAAACTGCTTGGTGTGCCAGCGTATACGAAGCAGACCAATGAGGCATGTGGATTGATCATTGCCCGGTTGACATGCAAGTTGCTGCAGGACTGGTGCTGCACTGATCAGGTTGTCAACATGGCATTTGATACCACTGCGTCAAACACCGGCCATCTCACAGCAGCCTGCGTTGCCATACAGCTCTCACTGGGCCGACCACTGCTTTGGTCTGGGTGCAGGCACCACATTGGTGAGGTCCTCCTGAACCAGGTTTTCACAGACCTGAAGGTGGAGTCATCACGCTCGCCAGAGGTTACTTTGTTCACACATCTGAGAGAGAAATGGAACCTGTTACCACAAGAATCCAGCAGCCAATGGTCCCGCTACATTCCTGGCAACACCGAGCAACCACTCCTGGGCAAGTTACGTGCTGAACTTGTCAGGTGCGCAAAAGAAGTGACTGACCACAAGCGAGGTGACTACCGTGAGTTTGTGCAGCTATGTCTTGTGTTTCTCGATGAGGATGGAGAAGAGCAGACTGCAGTGACTTTCCAACGACCGGGAGCGCTCCACAAGGCACGA
Organism: Etheostoma cragini; assembly: GCF_013103735.1. NCBI lineage: Eukaryota > Metazoa > Chordata > Actinopteri > Perciformes > Percidae > Etheostoma > Etheostoma cragini. The sequence continues at coordinate 1,049 of NW_023266232.1, forward strand.
TGGATGGCCAAGCTGCTCTATACTCTCAAGCTGGCTTTGATGGAG
>NW_023266233.1:0-1028 GCF_013103735.1 Etheostoma cragini
CCCTCCATCTCTCTCTCTCCCTCCATCCCTCCATCTCTCTCTCTCTCTCTCCCTCCATCCCTCCATCTCTCTCTCTATCTGCTATAACGTCTGTAACGTTGCTGTTAGGAAGTTCTTTCTGTTTTCTTTCCTCTTTTTATTTTAGGTTTCTGTTCTTCTTCTACGGTCCTTAGTGTGTAAACGAGCTCTGGAGAGAAACTCCTAAAAACTAAAGAAGTTATTCATCATATCACAGTTCCTTCAATCATCGCATAAAACTGCGTGAATATCATCTTCCATGCTTTACCCCCCCGGGTCCTCGGGGTCACATTCCACCCATTTTCAAAAAGATTCCAAATTTAGAAATCGGGATTTCCTTCACTTAGATGGTAAAGATATTGTTTTCTTACATAACAGGTTGGTTCACTGATCTCACGGAATCAGGCTGTTTTATTTCATTCATAGCATTTTAAGAAGAAAAAAAGCGTCCCAAAAAACGGAAAACGTCCCAAAAAACGCTGAAACAAATCCACAAAGACGTAAAACGTGAGAAAGAACTTTGGTAAAAGTTAGAAAACGTCAAAAAGTGACAACAAATATCAGAGAAAGCTTGAAAAACTTCAAATTACAACAACAACGTCCCAAAAACATACAAACGACATATTATACTATGACTTTTTTCGACATACTGGTGGACGACTTCATCAATTTACTTTAATGTGAAATACAAATCCTGTGAAAAGTTCCTCAAAATACATGAAATGAAATGGGACGACAACAGAGCCCTGAGGAACTACTCTCTACTGTTGTCTCTACTGTTGTCTCTACTGTTGTCTCTTTACTGATGTCTCTCTACTGTTGTCTCTACTGATGTCTCTACTGATGTCTCTACTGATGTCTCTCTACTGATGTCTCTAATGTTGTCTCTACTGATGTCTCTACTGATGTCTCTCTACTGTTGTCTCTACTGTTGTCTCTACTGATGTCTCTACTGATGTCTCTCTACTGATGTCTCTAATGTTGTCTCTACTGATGTCTCTACTGATGTC
>NW_023266234.1:0-1066 GCF_013103735.1 Etheostoma cragini
TCCTGTTGGACAGAGTTGTCCCTCATCAGGCGATAGAAACCCTGCTGTGCCCCCTGTCCTGTTGACCCAGAGCTGCAGAGACAGATTCCAGAGGTTGTGATCACTGAGTTGTGGTTGTTGGAAAAGTGACTCAAGTGAAAAAAACAAAACAACAACACGATCCTGCAGGATCCAGACCGCTGAGTCCTGCTGGATCCAGACCGCTGAGTCCTGCTGGATCCAGACCACCGAGTCCTGCAGGATCTAGACCGTTCAGTCCTGCAGGATCCAGGATTCAGAACGCTGAGTCCTGCAGGATCCAGACCGCTGAGTCCTGCAGGATCCAGACAACCGAGTCCTGCAGGATCCAGAAAACCGAGTCCTGCAGGATCTAGAAAACCGAGTCCTGCAGGATCTAGAAAACCGAGTCCTGCAGGATCCAGACCGCTGAGTACTGCAGGATCCAGGATTCAGAACGCTGAGTCCTGCAGGATCTAGACCGCCCGCTGAGTCCTGCAGGATCTAGACCGCCCGCTGGGTCCTGCAGGATCTAGACCGCCCGCTGGGTCCTGCAGGATCCAGACCGCTGAGTCCTGCTGGATCCAGACAAATGGAACAACAAATCTCATAAAATATGAAAATAATCATCTCGTCGTTAAATCACCTGACTAAATTATCATTTAGAAAATTAAACATCAGCCCAACATCTGTTATTATGAAAGGACCTGCTAGAAACACGTTGCTCTGATTACCCACAATCCCCGGCACGCACTGATTACCCACAATCCCCGGCACGCACTGATTACCCACAATCCCCGGCACGCACTGATTACCCACAATCCCCGGCATGCACTGTTTACCCACAATCCCTGGCACGCACTGTTTACCCACAATCCCCGGCACGCACTAACGCGCATCACCAAAACTTAATTAAACAATTAATATGAATATTGAATTCAATTTAAACTCATTTCACTTCTGTTTGAATCAGTTGAAAACGCTTTGAATAATTAGTCCTGACCCTGAAGGGTCCTTCATTAGTCCTGACCCTGGAGGGGTCTTCATTAGTCCTGACCCTGAAGGGTCC
>NW_023266235.1:0-1305 GCF_013103735.1 Etheostoma cragini
TATGTCGAAAATAGTAAAAAATAGTAAAAAAAAAAGGTAAAAAGTCATAGTATAGTATGTCGAAAACAGTAAAAAAAAAGGTACAAAGTCATAGTATAGCATGTCAAAAATAGGTAAAAAAAAGTAAAAAAGTCATAGTATAGTATGTCGAAAATAGTAAAAAAAGGGTAAAAAGTCATAGTATAGCATGCCAAAAATAGTAAAAAAAAGGTAAAAAGTCATAGTATAGTATGTCAAAAATAGGTAAAAAAAGTAAAAAAGTCATAGTATAGTATGTCGTAAATAGTAAAAAATAGTAAAAAAGTAATAGTATAGTATGTCGAAAATAGTAAAAAATAGTAAAAAAGTCATGGTATAGTATGTCGAAAATAGTAAAAAATAGTAAAAAAGTCATAGTAGAGTATGTCGAAATTAGTAAAAAATTGTAAAAAAGTCATAGTATAGTATGTCGTAAATAGTATAAAATAGTAAAAAAGTCATAGTATAGCATGTCGAAAAAGTAAAAAATCATAGTATTGTATGTCGAAAATAGTAAAAAATAGTAAAAAAGTCATAGTATAGTATGTCGAAAATAGTAAAAAATAGTAAAAAATAGTAAAAAAGTCATAGTATAGCATGTCACAAATAGTAAAAAAAATCATAGTGTAGTATGTCGAAAACAGTAAAAAATAGTAAAAAAGTCATATTATAGCATGGCGTAAATAGTAAAAAATAGTAAAAAAGTCATAGTATAGCATGTCGAAAATAGTATAAAATAGTAAAAAAGTCATAGTATAGCATGTCGAAAAAGTAAAAAATCATAGTATTGTATGTCGAAAATAGTAAAAAATAGTAAAAAAGTCATAGTATAGTATGTCGAAAATAGTAAAAAATAGTAAAAAAGTCATAGTATAGTATGTCGGAAATAGTAAAAAATAGTAAAAAAGTCATAGTATAGTATGTCTAAAATAGTAAAAAATTGTAAAAAAGTCATAGTATAGTATGTCGAAAATAGTAAAAAATTGTAAAAAAGTCATAGTAGAGTATGTCACAAATAGTAAAAAAAAAGTCATAGTATAGTATGTCGTAAATAGTAGAAAAAACTGTAAAAAAGTCATAGTATAGCATGTCACAAATAGTAAAAAAAATCATAGTGTAGTATGTCTAAAATAGTCAAAAAAAAGGTAAAAAGTCATAGTATAGCATGTCAAAAATAGTAAAAAAAAAGGTAAAAAGTCATAGTATAGTATGTCAAAAATAGTAAAAAAAAAGGTAAAAAGTCATAGTATAGCATGTCAAAAATAGGTAAAAAAAAGTAAAAAAGTC
>NW_023266236.1:0-143 GCF_013103735.1 Etheostoma cragini
ATTATACTCAAGTAAAAGTACCAATACTTTGATAGAAGACCTGAGGATACATGAGGACAACATGAGGACAACATGAGGACAACATGAAGATAACATGAGGACAACATGAGGGCAACATGAGGGCAACATGAGGACAACATGAG
>NW_023266236.1:153-329 GCF_013103735.1 Etheostoma cragini
GGACAACATGAAGACAACATGAGGGCAACATGAGGACAACATGAGGACAACAAGAGGGCAACATGAGGGCAACATGAGGACAACATGAAGACAACATGAGGACAACATGAGGACAACAAGAGGGCAACATGAGGACAACAAGAGGGCAACATGAGGACAACATGAGGACAACATGA
>NW_023266236.1:339-498 GCF_013103735.1 Etheostoma cragini
AGGACAACATGAGGACAACATGAAGACAACATGAGGTCAACATGAGGACAACATGAGGACAACATGAAGACAACATGAGGTCAACATGAGGACAACATGAGGGTTAGTACCATCCATTGTTAGTTCTGAGGTCCGTCATTCTTTTCTTCACTAACATAA
>NW_023266236.1:689-933 GCF_013103735.1 Etheostoma cragini
ACAACAACAACAACAACAACAACAACAACAACCACAACCACAACCACAACCACAACAACAATCAACAACAACAACAACACAACAACAAGGAACTCAGCTCCACAGACTCCCTGGTGCTTTCTCGCCTCGCAGAATTCCCTGGATTGTGGTGACACCTGGATCCTATTGACACCTGGATCCTAGTGACACCTGGATCCTAGTGACACCTGGATCCACTGACTCTCTCTCTCTGTCTCTCCCTCTC
>NW_023266236.1:1150-1624 GCF_013103735.1 Etheostoma cragini
TCTACAGTCCGAGCTGTAACAGTGTGTGCATCATGGTGTCCTCCTACAAACCCACGTCTCGGGCAGCATGCTGTTCCCTGCCGGGTCGGTGACGCGGAACTGGAAGCTGTCGGCCGTCACGTCCACGTCGGCGAGGACGACGAAGACCACGGCACGCTGGTCCAGGTCCCGCTAGGTGAAACGTCCTTTGATGTAAGCCCCTGGCAGGACAAGACGTCTTAATCCAGCTGGACATACTCTCTTTAGATAATACATACGTATGTAAAGCCTATTTATAGAGGCTTTACATAGGCTATATATATACATATATATATGCCATATAGATATATAGGCTAGATAGGGTATACATAGACTATGTAGAGGCTTTACATAGGCTATATAAACTATATATAGTGTCTAGCAACGGGAACGCTGGCGAGATTGACGCCGCTCCGTCTGGCTTGTTTGTTTTCGGTAATTTTGCTTTTATTTTGC
>NW_023266237.1:0-1048 GCF_013103735.1 Etheostoma cragini
ACGTGTCCTCTGTGTTGCAGGCTGGAGGACTCTGGGAGTTGGGGTCTCTAACGTGTCCTCTGTGTTGCAGGCTGGAGGCGGTCCACTGCGGCTGCTATCCTGTCTGTCCCAAGGCGCTGGTCTATCCAGAGATATTCCCAGGTAACTGGCCTAAAGAGGCACCCGCGGACCCTGGTTGAGTAACGCAAAGACGGTTCTTCTTCTCTGCTCTGTATTGCAGCAGAGTGACGTTCTTCTTCTGTGGTCTATATTGCAGCAGAGTACCTGTACTCCACCCCAGAGCAGCTGTGTAAGCGGCTGCAGGAACTCTGCAGGAGGCCCGACATCGCCCGGAGACACGTCGTCAAGGTAACGGCCCTAGTTACCTCATCTACCCCGGACACCTCGTTAGTTATCCTACACGAATGTGGAGCTAGCTCAAAGTTAGCTGTTAGCTCCAGTTAGCAGTAGAAGCTAACATTTATATGACTGTGGAGCTAGCTCAAAGTTAGCTGTTAGCTTCAGTTAACAGTAGAAGCTAACATATTATATGACTGTGGAGCTAGCTCAAAGTTAGCTGTTAGCCCCAGTTAGCAGTAGAAGCTAATTTGTGTGTGTGCCTCTGCGCAGGTGGACGTCTCCCGCTTCTCCTGGGCGTCTCTGAAGGACAGTTTTGAGACTCTGCTGTTGGCCGACTGTCCCTAAACGCACAGGCTGTCCCTGAACGCACCGTGCTCCCTGAAGGAGGCGTTATTATGACCCACGCAACTTGATGACATCATCATGATGACATCATCATGACCAGCCACACCCACAAAGACACTGCTGCTGTACTTCACCACGTCTTAAAGGGCCATGTTCTCAAAAAAAACAAATCTCTTTCAAGGATTTGTTTTTTTGTGTGTCTCTGGTGCTTTGATGCTGGGAAATCAGCTGATCGCACTCTGGAGATAAAACTAGCAGAACATGGGCCCTTTAAGAGCAGAATATGGGCCCTTTAAGAGCAGAACATGGGCCCTTTAAGGAGCAGAACATGGGCCCTTTAAGAGCAGAATATGGGCCCTTTAAG
>NW_023266238.1:0-2795 GCF_013103735.1 Etheostoma cragini
GTGGAGTTGTTTGACTACGTCAGAGACATCCACCAGGGTAATTGACGACAATCCCCCATCATCCTCCAGCTCTGCCTCTACCACAAAGGGCGCGTCAGCTGGATTTAGGAGTTCCTCAAAGTGCTCCTTCCACCGCTCTATAACCTCCCCAGTTGAGGTTAAAAACGTGCCATCCTTACTTTATACAGCTTGGATGAGTCTCCGCTTCCCCCTCCTGAGGTGGCGAACGGTTTTCCAGAAGCACCTTGGTGCCGACCGAAAGTCCTTCTCCATGTCTTCTTCGAACTTCTCCCACACCCGCTGCTTTGCCTCTGTCACGGCAGAGGCTGCAGCCCTTCGGGCCCGTCGGTACCTTGCAACTGCCTCCGGAGTCCTCCGGGATAACATATCCCGGAAGGACTCTTTCTTCAGTCGGACGGCTTCCCTGACCCCCGGTGTCCACCAGGGTGTCCGTGGGTTACCGCCCCTTGAGGCACCTAAGGCCCTTAGCCCACAGCTCCCCGCCGCAGCTTCAGCAATAGAGACTTTGAACATTGTCCACTCAGGTTCAATGCCCCCAGCCTCCACAGAGATGCACGAAAAGCTCCGCCGGAGGTGTGAGTTGAAAGTCCTTCGGACAGGGGCCTCCTCCAGACGTTCCCAATTTACCCGCACTACCCGTTTGGGCTTACCAGGTCTGTCCAGAGTCCTCCCCCATCCCCTGACCCAACTCACCACCAGATGGTGATCAGTTGACAGCTCTGCCCCTCTCTTCACCCGAGTGTCCAAAACATACGGCCTCAGATCAGATGAAACGATTATAAAATCGATCATTGATCTTTGGCCTAGGGTTCTCTGGTACCACGTACACTTATGAGCATCCCTATGTTTGAACATGGTGTTTGTGATGGACAATCCATGACTAGCACAGAAGTCCAACAACAGACAACCACTTTGGTTCAGATCAGGGAGGCCGTTCCTCCCAATCACGTCTCTCCAAGTATCTCCATCATTGCCCACGTGTGCGTTGAAGTCCCCCAGCAGAACTATGGAGTCCCCTACTGGAGCCCCATACAGGACTCCATTCAAGGTCTCCAAGAAGGCCGAATACTCTGAACTCTTGTTTGGTGCATAAGCACAAACAACAGTCAGAGTTTTCCCCCCCATCACCCGCAGGCTCAGGGAGGCGACCCTCTCGTCCACCGGGGTAAACTCCAACGCAGCGGCGCTCAGCCGGGGACTTGTGAGTATCCCCACACCCGCCCGGCGCCTCACACCCTGGGCAACTCCGGAGTAGGACAGAGTCCAACCCCTATCCAGGAGTATGGTTCCAGAACCGAGACTGTGCGTAGAGGTAAGCCCCACCAGATCTAACTGGTAGCGCTCCACCTCCCGCACAAGTTCCGGCTCCTTCCCCCACAGAGAGGTGACATTCCACGTCCCCAGAGCAAGCCTCTGCCGCCCGGTTCTGGTCCGTCAAAGCCCCTGACCTTCGCTGCCACCCATGTAGCAGCGGACCCGACCCCTCTGGATCCTCCCACAGGTGGTGGGCCCATGGGCTGGAGGGAGAGGAGCCCCGTTGCTTGTTCGGGCTGTGCCCGACCGGGCTCCGTGGCAAACCCGGCCACCAGACGCTCGCTCACGAGCCCACCGTCTGGGCCTGGCTCCAGACGGGGGCCCCGGGCTTCCTCCGGGCAGGGTCTCTCTATCCCTTCCTTACTCAACCATTGAAGTCTTCAAACCATTCTTTGTCTGGCCCCTCCCCTGAGACCTCTTTGCCATGGGAGTCCCTACCAGGAGCACAAAGCTCCAGACAACAAAGCCCTCAGGTTCATAGGGACACACAAACCTCTCCACCACGATAAGGTGATGGTTCCCGGAGAATACGCTAAAATGTCTTCAACCAATCATATGTCCCAGTCTGACCCTAAAACAGCGTGTGATGTCATCACCACAGGTTCTTATTGGCTGTGAATGGTGATGTCATCACCTCAGGTTCTTATTGGCTGTAAAGCTGTTGAATGGTGATGTCATCACCACAGGTTCTTATTGGCTGTTAAGCTGTTGGATGGTGATGTCATCACCACAGGTTCTCCACATAATTAGATGGACAAGTGGACGGAGACTTAGCTCCTGTGTCTGAGTTGTTCCAACTTACCTCTGTTTGCCATGACGTTCTTGTCCCTTCGATGTCTTTTCCTGTCCCTCTTATGTGTCGTATTTTCCACTGAAATCACTTCCTGTCCCTCTGATGTCACTTCCTTCCATTGATGTCACTTCCTGTCCCTGTGATGTAACTTCCTGCAGGCATGCAGGGTTCTCCGGCAGCGAGCTCTTCGTACTCGGAGCCCACCGAGATGGAGGCGGCGCCGGACCTGACCGCCGAGAGCCGCAGCATGTCCCTAGTGGACCTGCAGGAGCCCTCCCCTAGCGACGGCATCGACGACGGCCAATGGCAGCGCAGGACGGGGCTCCTCCCCCTCTCCTTCCAGAACCCCGTGTACCACATGACCACCACGTCGCCGCGGCAACCGCTGACGGACACCACGCCCTCGGACGGCTCGGCGGGGTCCCAGGGGAACGCTGACGACAGGGGCACCATGGCAACCAAGCCGGCTTTTCTCACCCAGATGTCTGTTGGGCTGGGGGGGGCCGAAAGGGGGGAGAGGATGTCGGCCATGTCGAGCAGCAGCAGCGGCGAGGAATACTCACGGCGAGCACTGTCGATGTCCGACACGCTCCCAGGTAACAGCCAGGTGTATTAATCTCAGTCTCCCAGGTAACAGCCAGGTGTATTAATCTCAGTCTCCCAGGTA
>NW_023266239.1:0-3202 GCF_013103735.1 Etheostoma cragini
TTTTGCCCAGTCTTTTCCTGATGGTGGAGGCATGAACGCTGACCTTAACTGAGGCAAATGAGGCCTGCAGTTCTTTGGCCGTTGTTGTGCGGTCTTTTGTGACCTCTTGGATGAGTCGTCGCTGCGCTCTTGGGGTAATTTTGGGCGGCCGGCCACTCCTGGGAAGGTTCACCACTGTTCCATGTCTTCGCCATTTGTGGATAATGGCTCTCACTGTGGTTCGCTGGATTCCCAAAGCTTTGGAAATGGCTTTATAACCCTTTCCAGACTGATAGACCTCACTTTCTTTCTCAATTGTTCCTGAATTTCTTTGGGTCTGGGCATGATGTGTAGCTTTTAAGGATCTTCTGGTGGACCTTACTGTGTCAAGCAGCTCCTATTTAAGTGATGCCTTGATTGTGAACAGGTGTGGCAATAATCAGGCCTGGGTGTGGCTAGAGAAATTGAACTCAGGTGTGGACAACCACAGTTATAGTATTTTTTAAACAAGGGGGGCAAACACTTTTTCACACAGGGCCATGAGGGTTTGGATTTTTTTTCACCTTTAATAATAAACACCTTTATTTACAAACTGCATTTTGTGTTTACTTGTGTTGTCCTTGACTATTGTTTAAATTGGTTTGATGTTCCGAAACACTTAAGTGTGACAAACATGCAAAGGAACAGGAAATGAGGAAGGGGGCAAACACTTTTTCACACCACTGTAGTTCTAACCACATCCTTGACAGTTAAAATAGTCAGTCATAGTTCTCCCAGGCACACTACATGTTTGAGACCCACTCACAACAGAACCTACCACCACCTTCACCCTACCTGCTATAACCTTCATTAATTACAATCTTATAATCGGTATTAAGTAAACTAATAGGCCTGTAATTATCCAACAAAGCCTTATCACCTCTATTTTTTTTTATATATTTTTTTTTGATTGATTCTTCACAAACAATAAACAAACACGCCCAGCCACTACCAACCTACAAAACAGGGGAAAAATTATCCACACACACAAACCGCACATCACATGTTACATCACACAATGTACATCACCGTTTACAACAAAACACATACATAAAAAAAATAAAAAAAAATAAAAAAAATAAAATATATATATAAAATAAATAGGAAAAAAAAATAATAATTTATGACTTGGTAAAGACAAAATGTGGTCTCCCACCCTGCAACAAACCAGCAAGATCACCAGGGAGGTGATCAAGAAAAGGTTGCCAAACATTATAAAACAAATTAAAGCTGCAAGCAGCGATGGAGGGCCCTCGCTAACATGCGCGAGTCGGGGATACCGGCGGACGCCTCTCCTTGCGACCGCGCATTTGCGCGTCACTCATACCCTGAAAATCTTCGCCAATGAAAAGTGAACTCCCTGCTGAGTTCATTGATACCTCACACAAGCCTATACGTCATACACATCATTATCCGTGAAAGGGGGCGTGGCCGCATCATAGGGGGGCGGTCCAAACATCACCAATAAAAAAGGAAGTCTCTGCTGAGTTCATTGATACCTCCCACAAGCCTATTCGTCATACACATCATTATCTGGGAAAGGGGGCGTGGCCGCATCATAGGGGGGCGGGTCAAATATCACCAATGATAAAGGAACTCTCTGCCGAGTTCATCGATACCTCACACAAGACTGTACCTGTAACGGTTCAAATGTTATGAAAGTGGGCGTGGCCTGATTGATTGGGCGTGGTCATAATATAGGGGCCGCCTCAGTATCACATGTAGACCACACATTCTAAGTTTCATGTAAATCGGATGATGTTTGTCATTTAAGGCTTATATCCTGTTTCCAGATGGTGGCGCTATCTTCAAAAGTCCATATAGGCGTATAGATGTCATCAGACCTGGACTCTGATGAATCCTGAAAAGTTTGAAACAGATACGACAACGTTCACTGTAGTTACAGGCACTTTCACTGTCATCGCTAAACACTCAAAATGGCCGCCATGCCACGCCTACACCGTATGACGAAAAGTTTTTCTTTTAATAACTTTTCATCTTCAACATCTCGAGATGACACACATCAAGTTCGAAGTTGATCTGATGAAATCTCTAGGAGGAGTTCGTTAAAGTATAGCACCTTGTCTTTAGGCCTAATTCCTGTTGCCACTAGGGGGCGCTATGACTTTGAGCGAATTTCTGCGTGTAGGTGTCGTCAGTGGCGTACTCTGATGAATCCTAAAAAGTTTTAAGCAGATTTGACAAAGTACACTGTAGTTACAGCCACTTTCTCAGTGATTGCTAAAAACTCAAAATGGCCGCCATGCCACGCCCACACCGTTTGACGAAAAGTTTTTCTTTTAATAACTTTTCATCTTCAACATCTTGAGATGACACACACCAAGTTTGAAGTCGATCTGATGAAATCTCTAGGAGAAGTTTGTGAAAGTATAGCACCTTGTCTTTTAAAACTATTTCCTGTTGCCACTAGGGGGCGCTATGACTTTGAGCAAATTTCGGCGTGTAGATGTCGTCAGGGGCGGACTCTGATGAATCCTGAAAAGTTTCAAGCCAATTGGACAACGTACGCTCGAGTTACACTCACTTCCTGTCAGACAGCATATTTCCTGTTGCCAGATGGTGGCGCTATCTCCGAAAGTCCATATTGGCCTGCAGATGTCCTCAGGCCTGGACTGTTGGTGTTTGTGGGAAATTTCAAGCAGATACGACAACGTACACTGTTGTTACAGCCAATTTCATCTTCATCGCTAAACACCCAAAATGGCCGCCATGCCACGCCCACACCGTATGACGAAAAGTTTTTCTTTTAATAACTTTTCATCGTTAACATCTTAGGATGATACACACCAAGTTTGATGATGATCGGATGAAATCTCTAGGAGGAGTTCGTTAAAGTATAGCACCTTGTCTTTTAGGCGTATTTCCTGTTGCCACTAGGGGGCGCTATGACTTTGAGCCAATAGCGGCGGGTAGATGTCGTCAGGGGCGGACACTGATGTATCGTGAAAAGTTTCGAGCTAATCGGACAACGTACGCTCAAGTTACACCCACTTCCTGTTTCGGTGGCGAATCGCACAAAATGGCCGCCCCGCCACGGCCACGCCCTATGACGAAAAGTTTTTCTTTTAATAACTTTTCATCGATGACATGTTAAGATGACACACACCAAGTTTGAAGATGATCGGACGAAAGCTCTAGGAGGAGTTCGTTAAAGTACGACATG
>NW_023266239.1:3302-6968 GCF_013103735.1 Etheostoma cragini
TGCGCTCCCCGGGTCGCTGGGGACGACTTGCGAGGGGAGGCTTGGACCCCGTTGAAACTGCGTGCAGTTCTAGTTTATATATTGTAGTTGCTGAGCCTTTAGCGGCTTTGACGATTGCGCATAACTGTTTTAAAGGTGTTCATTTAGGAAACGATACTTGTGTTAAACTCGTACAATATGCTGATGATTTGAATGTGTTTGCAAAGTCTGCTGCTGATATTGAGGTGTTTATGCGTCATTTGCAGATATATGAATTAGGATCTGGTGCTACAGTAAATGTTGACAAATCTGAGATGACTGTTTTTAAAATGAATGGGGATGGGATCGATAGGTGGGGTTTTAAACCTGTGAACATGCCGCAAAAGGTTTTGGGTTTTTTTGTGGGTGGGGATGATGAGTTGGGTACCACTTTAACTTGGGGTCGTGTGGTACAGAAATTAGTAAAGGTTTTGAATATGTGGAAGGCGAGGGGTTTATAGGGGAAAGGTGGTGTTTTTAAATTCACTTGTCTTTTCTTTAGTCACACATGTTTTAGAGACGTGTTCTATGTCGTTGACCGTTTTGAAACTTTTAAATGATGTATCAAAAGATTTTTTATAGAAATCGAAAGCAACTCGTGTCCGGCTTGTGGTCTTGATTGACGTCTTTACGCAGGGTGGTTTAAACCTGATGGATGCGGGGATTATCACTAGAACAGCCATGACGGTCATTTTGACCGTTTTGAAATTTATATATGTAATAACTTTGCAGGATAAAAAAATACAATCCTGCTGGTATCTGATTTTTCCTAAAAGGGTTTTTTAAATTTTACTTTAAAATAGTTTTTATATACATTACACACTAGGCAAAGAAAAGAAAATCACTTTTACCTATTTTGGCCATACACAGTCATATTGACCGCTTTTAGGTGTTTTTTTCATTTGCATGTTATAAGTTATGTTGAATGAATTTACATAACATATGTTTCAGATGTGAATTAAATAACTACGTTTTACTATGCCATGATATGAAATATTAAAACACCTGGGCAACTAAAGTGTATAATTAAACTCGTTAAATTGTACATTTTGGTGTTATTTTGTTTTTTCTAAAGATATCCTAACACAATGCATTAATATTGAGTATGAGAGAGTTTGAGGTGTGTATGGGGATGTCTGATAAACCGGGGATGACAGGAAGGATTATTGACGGATGAAGTCAATGCAAATTCTGAACACCTCAAAAGCTTAAAAAACGTTAAATGGAATGATCATGGGTAATACATTTGCAGATGGAAGTGACATTTTAACGGACTGCCTTGAAAGCTATCACAGAGCTGTAAAAATTTGTTAAAACTAAATTTATATCCAAATTTATATCCAACATTGTCTCCAACAATAATCATTACCCAAATTAAGCCAATCTGTCTAGATCCAATTCTGCCTATAATTACCACCTTTTCAACATCCAATGTCAGTTTTGTCAGAAACTCAAATAATTTCTTTTCCTCAGGAGATAATAAAATTTTTCTGAAAGGTCATCAACTCATAGCTGCATTTAGAAATAATCCCAACCTGGGTGATATGCTGATTAGAGTTAAAACCATTAACTGATCCCAGGACCAAAATGCGGGGAGAATACTTCAGACATTACAGCTTTGTCCAGAAACAAAACAACAAGGAGATTTTTGTACCACAGAGAAACACTGATGTTTGGGTGAAAAACTGCATTTATTTAATCAGATGTAAACAATGTTCAAAACAGTATGTTGGAGAAACGGGCAACACAATGTTAACGAGATTCACACAACATAGACGTTATGTCTATAACAAAAACTCGACACCCCGACATGGAATACAAATAAGAATGCAGAATATCTGGGACACTGTCAGCTCGACTGCGGTGAAAAGTTCTACTCTGTCTCTCCAGTCTATTCATGTCCGCCCTGAACTCTTAGCAGAAAGATACCACCCAACACCCCAACATGGGATACAAAATGAACTACTTTCTAAACAGTAAATAAAACCTTAACCCGGACATGGGATAAAAACCAACTTACTACCTTATCACAAAAAATAACCCAACACGGGATACAAATAAGGATGCAGAATATATGTATATTCACAGTGCCCCCACCCGCCTCTCTCTTTCTCTTTCTCTTTCTCTCTCTCTCTCTCTCTCTCTCTCTCTCTCTCTCTCTCTCTCTCTCTCTCTCTCTCTCTCTCTCTCTCTCTCGCTCTCTCGCTCCGTCAGGCAGGCAGTCAATCGGGTCTGCGGATCTGTTCCGTTAACGTTTAGGGTTTCTTCAGCTTCAGGTTTGTTTTAAACTTCGGTTACGTACTGGAGACGTGCGGTAAGCAGGGGACATGATCAAAAGGCTCGCAGCAGCGATCATATTTCGTAATACTATCTGCGCTAACTGCTGTGACTTTGACCCGTTCCACTGCTGTGCAACTTCAATAAAGTGTCCCGCGCATGTTTTAGTATAATGTCTCTCCTCTGTTTTCATTCCAGTCAGAGCATACGAATGCAGCGCCCACTTTTCATCAGTGTTTACAAAGCCTGTGAGCAACAAACTTTTACAATAATAAAGAAATAATAAAAACTGCGTTAACGCGCAATAAAAAAGTTGACGGCGTTAACTTGCCCTAATTTATATGTATTTTTATTATTGTGCTTATGTGTTATCTATTTATTCGGTATTATCTTTTTGTGCAGCACTTTGGAAATCTTTTTGTGCAGCACTTTGGAAACCTTGTATTTGTTAAAATTGTGCTATATTAATAAAGTGGATTGGATCAAGCCAGCAGACAAAGGTAGTGCAATCGTAATAATGGACCGCACAGACTATATAAAAGAGGCTTTATGCCAGCTCCAAGACACCAATTATTACAAACCGTTAACAAGACCCATAAAAGAAAAAACAGCAACCCAAATATCCTTGATTTTGGAAACCCTCAGACAGAAACACGACCTTACAAAAAAAACTGTGCACTGACTTTTCTACATCCTTCCAAAGATACATATACCACAAACCAGTTGGTCTGATAATATCCCACCAGGTAGACCAATAGTGTCAGACTGTGGTGGCAGCAAGAGTTATGGTAATAATATCTTGGTTTCTTTCCAAACCCACTATCAAACAAACACCCGAGTTATCTTAACGATACCACTGATTTTGTCCATAAAAAAAAAAAAACAGTTACCAAAAGAACCATGCAAACTCTTTACCATGGATGTCGGAAGTTTATACACCAACATAGACATCCCCAAAGAAACCAAAGAGAAATGGACACTTAAGCCTAACCAAGAATGACTTTCAGTTTGATGGAAAATATTACTTACAAAATAAAGGAACAGCCATGGGTAAACGTTTTGCGCCAGCTTATGCAAATATTTATATGACAGAATGGGAGGAGACGGCATTCCTTAAGTGCGACAAACTCCCAAAAATGTACTTTAGGTACCTGGACTACATTTAGGGAATGGGGACCCATTCAGACTGAGAATTTAAACTCTTATCAACCACCACAACTCGCAATTGAACTTGATCCAATTCTACACAAAATACAGTGGTGTAAAAAAGTGTTTGCCCCCTTCCTCTTTTCACGTTCCTTTGCATGTTTGTCACACTTAAGTGTTTCGGAACATCAAACCAATTTAAACAATAGTCAAGGACAACACAAG
>NW_023266239.1:7068-15243 GCF_013103735.1 Etheostoma cragini
GTGAACCTTCCCAGGAGTGGCCAGCCGCCCAAAATTACCCCAAGAGCGCAGCGACGACTCATCCAAGAGGTCACAAAATACCCCACAACGTCCAAAGAACTGCAGGCCTCACTTACCTCAGTTAAGGTCAGCGTTCATGCCTCCACCATCAGGAAAAGACTGGGCAAAAATGACCTGCATGGCAGAGTTCCAAGGAGAAAACCACTGCTGAGCAAAAAGAACATCAAAGCTTGTCTCAATTTCTTCACAACACATCTTGATGATCCCCAAGACTTTTGGGACAACATTCTGTGGACCGATGAGACAAAAGTGGAACTCTTTGGAAGGTGTGTGTCCAAGTATATGTGGCGTAGAAGGAACACTGCATTTGATAGAACATTATACCAACAGTAAAATATGGTGGTGGTAGTGTGATGGTCTAGGGCTGTTTTGCTGCTTCAGGACCTGGAAGACTTGCCGTGATAAAAGGAACTATGAATTTGGCTGTCTACCAAGAGATCCTGAAGGAGAATGTCCGACCATCTGTTCGTGTACTCAAGCTGAAACAAACTTGGGTTCTGCAGCAGGACAATGATCCTAAACACACCAGCAAGTCCACCACCAAATGGCTAAAGAAAAACAAAATGAAGACTTTGGAGTGGCCTAGCCAAAGTCCTGACCTGAATCCTATTGAGATGTTGTGGTATGACCTTAAAAAGGCCGTTCATGCTCGAAAACCCTCTAATGTAACTGAATAAGGACAATTCTGCAAAGATGAGTGGGCCAAAATTCCTCCAGGACGCTGTAAAAGCCTCATTTCACGTTATCGCAAACGCTTGGTTGCAGTTGTTGCTGCTAAGGGTGACCCAACCAGTTATTAGGTTTAGGGGTCAATCACTTTTTAACACAGGGCCATGATGGTTAGGATTTTTTGTCACCTTTAATAATAAACACCTTCATTTACAAATTGCATTTTGTGTTTACTTGTGTTGTCCTTGACTATTGTTTAAATTGGTTTGATGTTCCGAAACACTTAAGTGTGACAAACATGCAAATGAACAGGACATGAGGAAGGGGGCAAACACTTTTTCACACCACTGTAGAAGTCATCTTCCTAGACACTTCAGTTTCAAGGGACCACATTTTGCAGAAACGGGCATCCTTGAAACCAAAGTCTACTTCAAACCCACAGACACACATGCCCTACTGAACAGAAGAAGCTTACAACAGCCCACAACACATTTTCAAAGGGATATTAAAATCCCAACTATAGAGATTTCAGAGAATATGCAGCAACCCAACAGACAGGGACAGAGCCACATAAACATTAATAAGAACACTAAAACAGAGAGGATACACCAGATCTTTCCTTTGGGAAAACCAAACAAACAATCCTCAAACCTAAAAACACAAACTCCACTCCGGTAACCGAAACCCACAACAAGAAAAATATCATTCCCTTAATCACTACCTACTCAGGTTACGCTATAAAAGCCAACAAAACAATTAAACAAAACTTCGATAAAGTACTCTCACAAACCACCATAACCAAACACTGCAAAATCATATCAGCCTACAGAAAAAACCCAAATCTAAAGGACACTCTGGTGAAAGCCAAGCTTCACCCCCCTGGACACAAGAGGGGCTCCCTAAAAGAGTGTTTACATAATAAAATGTAAAAAATGCCCACAACAATATGTTGGAGAAACGCACTCAAAGCCCCACAGGCTAACCATAAATACAATATAACCAATGGACATAAAATGCATGCCCACCTGGTGCAACACTTTTGAGAACATGGCTTCCCAAACCTGTAAATGATAGGATTGGAACACAATCCCGAATGGAATACTGCCCAGAGACGACAGGCTGAAAAACACTGGATTAAAAAACTTGGAAGTGACCATCCTTTCGGATTTAATGAAAAATGAATGAAAACAAGGATGACAACAAGGAAGTAATCTACAAAGCCCACATCATTATCTGGATACCACCTCAATAGCCAGCAGCAAAATGATGACATGCAGCTATACATCACTGGTTAGATTTGGGAAGGGTCCAGAGAAAACTACGGTGTCCGATATTGACTTTGCGTATGTACACACCGATTCAACATTGATCTTGGTGACCTCCGTTTGGTGTAACCGGGAGTCATTAACGCTAACAGGAAAATCTAACTGTATTTACGTTTATCCGTAGCCAGCCGTTTCAATTAAGACTCACTGTCGCCCGCTCTGGTCCCAGGGATTTACTTAACTATGGCCGCTGGCTTCGCTAACTTCACATTTTTCAAAATGGGGCCGCTGATAACCAAAGTTGGTTGAGAGTGGGGAAAAACTGTTAGAAACGTGAACAGAATGGTGATGGTCCGCTTACGACTATTTCTGCTTCGGACAGTCACCCAGCCATCCTTTCCTGGTGGACGGCTACCAGAGGCTAACTCAGGCTCGTCCGCACCAACTACCGGGGGGTGGCTTTAGCTACAGTAACTAACAACTGATCTATTATGGTGCAGATCCGGACTTCTAACTCATTAAGCCTTGCCTCCATGTCTATTAATAAACCACTTGTTACACATACCATTACCACTGAAGGAGGCAGAAGAGTAACTAAACATCTCACACACCAAGCAAGAGAAAGTAGAGGAGAGGGAGAGAGAGACGACATGGCTAACTGCTAAGCTAAAGTCGCCAACGGCTAAGATAAAGTACGGTAGCGTTAGCTACTAAGCGTTATTTAACGAAAGTTGCTGAAAGATGTAAAACAAATGTGAGTGCTTAGGCAGAACTACTGTAAGAATAAGTATTTAGCGGACAGTTAGCCGCTGTAATGACAAATCTAACAAATGTAACTGGTATTTAGTGAGCAGCAACACGCTACCAACACACAAGCACTGGAAACGGAAATGAGTCTTACGCTTACCACAGCAGTCAGCCTGGAAACTGACTGGAAAGTACTGGACCATTATAACTAGGAACCGTCCGGGGAGGTTGCATCGGACAGTAAACAGGTGGTGCTCCTTGCTTCTAGATCTTTAGTCTAAGACGACAATAGCTTCCTTTTTCTGGACAAAACTTTTTGCCTTTTTGTGGCTTGGTTTTGTATCACTAGGTTTATTTTTGGAGGATATTTAAATCATTCCTTGTAAACAAAATTTCAACTTTGTTTTAGGTAGAAATAGTTTTACCCCTAGGAAATCATTGGTCCAGAGGACTGCTCACCTGTACTCTGTCGGATTACAACCTTGACCAGACCAAACAAGAGACGGTCAGATTATCTTATTTCTTAAGAAGGCTTTTTTTATAACTTTCTTGGGTTTTAGACAGCTTTAGGTGTTTTAGTTTCCTTTATACCTTTTATTGTGTGGTGACTCCACCATGCCGGCATGCGGAGGCACAACAGTGTCCGATTTACATTTAAAGAAAACAAACCACTGGTGATATCAAGGCTGGACTTCACCAGGAAGCTTGTCCATAACATATTGAAATTCTCCCCTGAGGAGAAATTGTATTTTGACTCTGCCTTTTAACACAGAATTTGATGTAAGCTTTGGCTCCACCGCTTTGTTAAGATACTTTTGGACACGCTTTGAAAATGCAAAACCCCAGTTTACTGCAATTAATGTTGAGAAGCTGACTGATAATGCCGCTAAAACTGTAATTGTCATAATGTTCAATGACATTTTTCAAACTCACAAATCCCCCCCCCCCCACCCCCCTTACAACTTGTGGCTAACAACCACCTATCATGTGGGAATGCAGTAGTGTGTTCCAAATCGCGTACTTCTGTACTAAATACTAACTTTTTGAGTACATAGTGCGTTCACATTGTCAAAGTGCGGTCAAATGCAGTACACTTTAATACCCGGATGGTGCACTCAAAACGGCCAGAAAATTGAGTGCGTATCGATGGACACTTTCCACACTCAACGGTCGCCATCTTGGCTACGTAGCGGAAGGGGCGGGGCTAACAACAGTCGAAAAACTTTCATTAATGGCGGCCGAAAACGCAATAGCGAGCATTAGAAAGCAATACAAATGTAAGTTGAACATGAGCCTTTTTGCTATACTTATAACATTATGTACCTGTATTTGTATATTTGTTTAATCTTACATTTTTTAAATTCATTTTTATCTTGAATTATAATGTTTTTCTGTACCGTAATTTGACGTGCTAGCAAGCTAACCTTAGCTAGCTAACAGCGGGAGTTTAACCAGATTGGCAGATAAGTGCTAAGCTAACGTTACATGTGTTGTAGTATATTGTTGTTTGTGTTAAACTATCGTCCCACTGTAGACAATTTTATTGGTAAATGTGTGATTTTAACAAGTTGTACATAATCCGCTGTGAGCGTTAGCTCAGCAAAGTAGTGCAAGTTATGATTATTTCTTCAGTGTGACTCCCAAGACATATGAGAAGTGTTTTAAAAAGGAAAATGGCTTATGTATTACTTATCTGTCTGTGATATCAATACATTGGGCGGCTGTGGCTCAGTGGTAGAGCGGTTGCCTGCCAATCTGAAGGTTGGTGGTTTGATCCCCTCCCCTGCAGTCATTGTCGAAGTGTCCCTGGGCGAGACAGTGAACCCCGAGTTGCCCCCGGTGCTGCGCATTGGAGTGGGAATGTGTGTGAATGTTTATCTGATGAGCAGGTGGCACCTTGTATGGCAGCCCCAGCCACAGTGTGTGAATGGTGAATGTTCCCTGTAACCGCTTTGAGCAGTTGTTAAGACTGGAAAAGCGCTATATAAATACAGCACATTTACATATCTGGAAGATTCATGTTCCGTTTTATTAATTTGTCTTTAAGGCCCTACAACCATTTTTAACATGCAAGTGACCTCACTGCAACCCAAATATTCTAATAACCCAGTTTGTCCTGAAAAAAATGATGTTCATATCTCAACAGGGTTGATGTTTTACCAGCTTTTTTATAAAATAAAACCAGACGGACAATTAACTGTTAAAATGGCCTTATGGTTCAGAGGGTTAAAAGAACACAGTAGCAGTTTTCTGGGAGTTTGTTCCAGGGACAGGAGCAGACTCAATAGACTGATCAGGAGAACGAGCTCTGTCAGCTGGGTTCTGAATCAGCTGCAGCTGTCGGATTGATTTTTTAGGGAGACGTGTAAAGACCCCGTTACAGTAGTCAAGTCTACTGAAGATGAAAGCATGGACACGTTTTTCCAAATCCTGTTGACACATAAGTCCTTTAACCCTTGATATATTCTTAAGGTGATACTAGGCTGACTTTGTAATTATCTTAATGCGGCTGTTAAAATTCAGGTTATGACTACACCAAGATTTCTGGCTTTCTGTTGTTTTTAAAATCATTGTTTGAAGCTGAGCGCAGACTTTTAATCGTTCCTCTTTTGCTCCAAAAATAACTGTCGTAGGTTGGCCAGAGTGGCTAGGATGGTGGTAGGTAGGCAGACTCAGATATTGTGTGTTTCCAGAGATAATTATTTATTTCAGTTGTCTGCAGTACATGGATAATTAAATAGTCAAACTTAAAGACAATCCCACACTCAACTAGTAGCAGCACTAACAACAGGCATGCATTCCTAGCAGCACAGCCTCACCTCCCTGTTTCCTCAGGAGCATAAATCCTCTCTTTATACAGGGTTGTCAATTCACACCCCACTGCTTCAGTCCATCCCATTCTAAAGCAGGTTGATCTACTCCATAACATTAATACCTAGCAATCTCTCAACCCATGGAACTTGGTTACCAGTTCCCTTCTATCTTACTGCTTACAAAACAGGTCAGGGTTATTCATACCTTTTTTAATATAATAACCAAAAACAACCAAAACAAACATTCCTAAAAACCCTCTACTTGGTTTGGCCCGGTGATGTCATCCCTGACAACCCTTTTCCTATAAAACAGGAAATGCTTAGGCTGGCCCTTCCCCAAACAATTGTCCTGCATGGTGGAACTGAACAAAGGAACAAACTAATGTAAGTATCAACACAGGGAAACCTTTAAACCATGTTTAAACCTGCAACCTAATAAAACGGAACTAAACTAACGCTAACTGTGTGTAGTGATGGCCAAATGAAGCTTTTGCGAAGCACTGAACCACTTGAGCCAATTGGTTCGAAAATAGGTTCATTACTCGAAGCTTCAGTGGCAGCGACCTCTCCTGGCGAAAAGCAAGGCTGCAGTCAAATTAACCAGTGAGGAGTATTGGAGAAAGTAATTCAGTTATGAAGCATCTTTGCTGAGATCTCCTTGGATTTTTAACTATATTTCCTTTGGAAACTCTTTGATGCACACGATAAGGCTGAGAATAATGTTCTATTTACAAATAAAAATTGATAAATGTATTTTTTGTGTTATTTAGGAGAGAGTGCTGGGAAAATATGGCATAGGTTGGGTGTGCTTGTGTAACTATGGCAGGGGGTGATTTTTGGGATGGGGAACACTCAAAGATTATTATTGAGGTACATTATTTTTTCAACAGTTTTTGGACTGAGTCCGTTTCTTTTTTTGCTCACAACCTCTCCAGACTTGGAAAACACTCGCTCACAAGGAACAGATGATGCTGGCGAACATAAAAATTGTTTTGCAAGGTTAAACAGACGAGGGTACACATTTTGATGGTTTCGCCAGTACGCCAGTGGGTCTTCTGATCTTGCAACTGGTGGATCAGTCATGTACCTCTGCACCTCCACTGTAGCATCTGCTGTGGCATTCCTTGCCCTCCTTGCTTCAGAAGCATCTCTGTCCAGAGTTTCCCAAAGGTTAACACCTAAAAGACAAATATGATGATAATTATCAGTACTGAAAGGTTTCAATTTTATCAACTAACTGTTTATAACTTTACCTGTGGATGTTGGATTTTCAACATTTGCAGGTGCTTGTTGAGCCGATGTGGAGGGCTGTTCTTCTGTATGTGAAGCATGTGATGGTGTGTATCTTATCAGTTGTGAGCATTGTGATGTTAGTCGTCTCACTGATGCCTGTGCCTGTCCTTGATTGTAGAATCCTATGGTTTTGAATCTTGGATCCAACAGTGTCGAAAGAGTCAGTGCTGTTTGGTTCTCCGTAGTCTCAAACTTGTTTTGCATTGCTATCAACAACTGTCCCAGTAATTTAGCTGTGTTGTGGCTTGTTTTTCAAATTGTTTCATACAGGTACTGCATTAACATTTTTGTCATTGGGATAACCTTTGACCCTGACACTCTCTTCTCCTCAGACAGTTCTACTGTTGCCTGGTAAAAGGGGGCAAGCAATTGCAGGCATGCCGCAGCTGTTTCATAGTCCTCTGAAGACAATGGTCTTACATCTGTTTTCAGCGTTGCAAGAGCTGCCCCCACTGACTGTCTTTCTTCATAAAGGCGTTGTAGCATGAGGAAGTTGCTGTTCCAGCGTGTGTCGACCTCCTGAATAAGCTTCTTCGCTGGATGAGTCATCTGCTCCTGTACTTCTTTGAGCTTTTCATGTGCCGTTGTGCTAGTTTTGAAGAATGTCAGTACTTTTCGTGCCCTTGTGCGTAGGTTTTCTAGGCCAGGAGTTGCATCAAGACTCTTCTTCACCACTAGATTTAGGGAATGAGCAAAGCAAAGTGCGCGTCTGAGATTCAAACTTCTGACAGATGACACCATATTAGCTCCTGCATCTGTCACAATTGAGGTCACTTTGCCTTCAATACCCCATTCCTCCATGAGAGACCTCATTGCAGCAGAGATGTTAGCAGATGTATGAAGTTCAAGGAAAGGGAGCACTCCCACCAAGCAAAATACTCCAATTAACACATAAAAAAGCAGTTGCTAAACATCTAAGCTGTGCCAAAGCTGTACTCTAACCAGTGTTGTTACAAGTGCCTTACAGTTGGAGCAGCTTAAAACTGAAATGATTTGCATTTAGATGGCCGGCCATTAGGCTTGATGTTTCTAGACCATTGCTCGTGTCTCACTCCTTCACTGAACAAAAACAGTTTCTGCAGACAATTTGTCCCCCATTCACATGTGCCTTTTCTAAAGACTTGTTTTATTGAATGACAAAGTTCATAGGGCGTGTACATACCTGCAAAAGGCATCTTCAACACACAATCTAGCATTCAGTCATACCTTTTGTATACAAACCCATTCCTACCTATTAGGGGTGATCCGAATATCCGGCTGAAACGAGTATCCGGTACGGATAAAGCACTTTTGCCGAGTACAAGTATTTTACGAGTAATATGAGTCAA
>NW_023266239.1:15343-15636 GCF_013103735.1 Etheostoma cragini
CTGTTCTCTTTGCAGGCCATCCAGACACATGGCCTATAGGACTTTTGTGAGCTGGTGCTGGGGATTTCTTGGTAGAAGCGTCCGTGTTGTGATCCCCTCTTGTGTCGTGCTGCGTATACGGTGGGAGTTTCTGGATGCTTCAGGGCAGTATGTCGGGTCGGGTGCCTGTCGTGCTAAGCACCTATACCATGCAATTTTTATTTTTTGTTTGTAATAAAAATAATATTTCAACTTACAAATTGATTGTAAGTTTGTAATTCAATGATTGTAATTCACTTCTTTGACTGTGTAAC
>NW_023266239.1:15664-15912 GCF_013103735.1 Etheostoma cragini
GAACAGACGTCTTTACATTAGTTTCCCCTTGGCTGTCTTCCGTTGTGGCTGCAAGATACAACCTGAAACAAAAACATACATTTTGTAACATAACTGTATTACCTTTTACACACACACCAAGCAAAATACTCCAGTTAACTCACAAAAAAAGCAGTTGCTAAACCTCTATACTGTGCCAAAGCTGTACTCTAACCAGTGTTGTTACAAGTGCCTTACAGTTGGAGCAGTTTAAAACTGAAATGATTTGC
>NW_023266239.1:16052-16227 GCF_013103735.1 Etheostoma cragini
TTGTCCCCCATTCACATGTGCCTTTTCTAAAGACTTGTTTTATTGAATGACAAAGTTCATAGGGCGTGTACATACCTGGAAAAGGCATCTTCAACACACAATCTAGCATTCAGTCATACCTTTTGTATACAAACACATTCCTACCTATTGTTCAAATTATTTTCACCAGCCTCCC
>NW_023266239.1:16387-16963 GCF_013103735.1 Etheostoma cragini
TGGTAACATTGTTAGATAACACTGCTCTGCTATATGCTACCCTGTCACAATGCTACACAAACACCATAAGACGTCTGGCTTTTAAGAATAATTAGAAAGGTTACCGCAGAGATGCCGCACTCGGAGCATCTGTTTGGCAAGCTGCATCTTTCGTGTCTGGTTGTTCTTGTGATGTACTCTGAAAAAACAACAACATTGCAGTCTATGAACACACCGTTTTCACGAGATTGACTAGATATCATATGAAATGATAAAGTTTCCAGTTCTGTTGTTGAAGCTAACGGGATAATATAGCTAGCTAGCTAGCTAAGTAACGTTCAAGCTTAGCTAGCAACCAAACTATCAGGATTCTACTACGCTGCAGTTAGCTGTCTTGCTGAAATACTAGGGGTGATCCGAGTATCCGGCTGAAACGAGTATCCGGTACGGATAAAGCACTTTTGCTTATACGAGTAATACGAGTCAATATCCGTGCTCGGATTGAATACAACCCCTCAACTGGCCGCGCAGCGTTCTGTGATAAACACAGCACATTTCAAGAGAACCCGACCCACTTCCGGTTTAAATCTGACCACT
>NW_023266239.1:17063-28329 GCF_013103735.1 Etheostoma cragini
GTGGGGTCTTTTCGGGTGGCCATTTGTTTTTTACAGGAGGTACATTTGCGGGATCAGGGTGATGTTAGGAAGTTTTCAGGGGAGTGGACGAAGGGTTATTCGGCGTGGAGTGTACACTCTACTGGGGTGGGGATTTTGTTTGGGGTTAAGGAGATAAGGGTGGAGTCTTCTTTTGTTATTGTTCAGGGGAGAATTCTGGGGGTGGATATCTCTTGGGGGACTGCCAAGATGAGGGTGGTTGTGGTGTATGGACCTCAGACTCCAGCTGACAGGCAGGATAGTTTTGGGTTGTTGGCGCCACATCTTGTTACTGATAGGCAGGTGATTTTGGGTGGAGATTTCAATCTAGAGTTGGGTAATGGGGGTGATCCCAGCAGTGTTTTTCTTTCCAACCTACTGGCCACACATGGTTTGGTTGATGGGGCAAGGGTGATAAGTCCGCGGTTGGAGGGGCCCACGTGGCGGAACTCCCGGGGAATACAGAAGGTTTTAGGTTATGTGTTTTTTGCGGGGTCCTATGGTTTGGTGCCGGATTGACAGCTCGCTGTGTTTTTCTCAGATCATGTTGGGCTTCTGTATGAGGTACACTAGGTAATGCCAGTTTTTGGCCCTGGGTACGGGCGTCTTAATATCAGTATTTTGGAGGAGGCAGTTTTTGTACGTTTTTTTCGGGTGTTTTTTAGTGGTCTGTTAGGTCTCAGACCTATGTGCTCTGGGGTGATTGAGTGGTGGGAGTTAGTCAAGGAGCGCGTGAAGGGGTTTTGTATCCGTTATTGTAGAAGAAAGGTGTGGGTGGCGAGGAGGGAGCTGCTTTGCCTGCAGTACCTTCTCGAGCTTGAGTATGCCAGGGGAAACTGTGGTGGCATTGTGAATCAGGGGGTTTGTGAGTCCTTAAAGGAGCGATTGAGGGTGATTTACGAGGGTAGGGCACGAGCATACTTACTGCATGCTAGTAGTGCTTACTTTGAGGGTGCTGAGACATGTTCTGCAGCGTTCTTTTCCTCTATAAGGGCTGACAGGGCGAAGAAGGTGGTTATTGGGGTGAGGGACGAGCAGGGCAGGGTTGTAGACGGTGATGTTGAAATGGTGCTAGCGGCCACTGGCTATTTCCGCACGCATTTTTAGGAACGGGAGATAGAGGTGGAGGGGGGTGAGGTCTTTTTGGATGCACTGACCCAACGGCTCTGAGGGGCATGAACAAGCGGAAGGTGCCGGGTATTGATGGACTTCAGGTGGAGTTTTATCTCAAGTTTTGGGATTTACTTGGTCGGTTGTTTTGGAGGTGTTGGCTGAAATGTTTCGAACTGGTGTGATGGGTCGCTGGCCACGGGGGTGATTTCCCTTCTGTATAAGAAGGGGGATCGCACCGATCTGGGGAATTGGAGACCACTTACAATGTTGTGTGTCGATTATAAACTCCTGGCTAAGGTACTGGCAAACCGACTGGGGTTGGCGCTTCCTCATGTGGTCCATGTGGACCAGACATGTGGGGTTGCGGGGCGCTCTTTGAGATGGAATCTTCAGCTCATCCGGGATGCTGGTGCTCGGGCTGAGGACAGGCGGGTGCCACTTATGGTGGTTGCGCTTGACCAGGTGCAAGCTTTTGACAGGGTGCAATGGGGCTTTATGTTCAGGGTGTTAGAGAGGTTGGGTTTTGGTCAGGGTTTTCTAAGGTGGCTGGGCATATTGTACAAAGGGGTGGGGAGTACAGTATCTGTTAACGGTCATCTTGGGGATGTGTTCCGGGTGTTTTCTGGGGTGAGGCAGGGTTGTCCTCTCTCACCTCTGCTCTACATTCTCTACATGGAACCCCTTGCAGCAGTCATTCGGGCTGATCCAGGTGTGAAAGGGTTTTTGGTACCAGGCAGCGGGGGACTTAGGGTGAAGCTGTCTCGGTATGCAGATGATACCACTCGGCTGTTGGAAAGTGAGGCTTGCCTGATTAGATCCCTGGAAATTATGCAGGGATATGGTCAGGTGGCAGGGACGACACTGAATTGTGCTAAGTCTGCTTTTTGGTCATTGGGTGGGACAGATGATTGTGCCAGGAGGGCCGACGCTCTGCACGGGACCTTTGAAGGTGCTTGGGGTCAGTTTTGACAGGGCTCAAAGTGCGACGGCCAATTGGTCTGGGCGATTGCTGGTTGTCCAGAGGAAGCTCGCACTCTGGAAGGGACGGTGCCTGACTTTTGTGGGGAAGGTACTTGTTCTGAAGGTGGATGTATTGCCTTCTCTGTTGTTTTTGGCGTACATCTACCCGCTGCCGGTTGGTATGAGGAGGCCACTCATGCGGCTTGTTTTCCGTTTCCTTTGGGGTGGGAGTTTTGAGTATGTGGCGAGGGCACGTATGATGGCTGGTGTAGACGCTGGGGGGAGAGGTGTGCCACACCTCCCGCTGAAACTGGATTGCATGTTTGTGTCATTTTTGACTCAGGAGTTGTCTGCTCCGGTGGTGCAACCGTCAGGTTACTTCCTGAGGCTGTATTTCGCTTATCAGACTAGAGGTCTGATGGTTTGGAGCAATCTGGCACCCCGGGTTGAGCAGTTGCCATGGCACTACCACCATGCGACCAGGTGGTTGAGGGCTCATCCTGAGGTTTCAGATCCAGCATTCAGGCTGGATCACAGGGTTCTCTACGGAGAAATAAGTCAGAGAGTGATTGCGCCACCTGTGGTTGGTACCCCATCTCCGATTTGGAGGGGTATCCAGCCGAGAGGTGCCTGCTGGTGCGTGATATAATGTACAGGCAGGGTTTGGCGAGGTCTCCGGTCTGTCCTAGGTTGGGGTGCACAGAGGTGGAGACAGTCAGACATGTCATGTGGGGCTGTCCGTTTGCTGGTAAGGTTTGGGGCAGGGCTGGGGTGATGTGGGAGCAATTGGTTTCTGGGCTTCGGCTGACATGGGAAATGGTGGACCGTGGGGTGGGTTTGGGGAGTGCAAATTTCCTTCCATGGTTGATTGTTAGTATTGTAAAGAGGGGCTTGTGGTGGGCTAGGCAAGACCTGGTTAGGAAGAACAGGGATGATGGGGTGGTGGGGGTGACAAGGCGGGCTGAGTTTGATTTGAAGAGCAGAATCAAAAGGGACATTGAGAAGTGGGGGACGCATGCTGCCTTGGAGAGGTGGAAAGGAGGGTTAGGGTGGAAATGGTAAAATCATGCAGTTTTTGTGTCTGGTTTTTTTTGTTTTTTTTTGGTATGGTATGGTGTAGGTTGTGTGGAGTTGAGGGTAGGTTGTGCATTGTATTATTAATTGTTATTATATGTTGTGTTGAATATTGTGTTATGTTTTGATTGTTAATAAACTTTAATAAAAAAAAAAATCTGTTCTTATCAGTTTTATATCTGATATGTCCTCTATCAGGGGACAACATATTAAATGGATTTTTAGCAATGGGAGTTGAAAAAGGGGCTTGCTCCATTCACTCCACGCATCCACCCGGTATTGCAGCATTGCCGGGAACGGTGCACCCATATTCGTCTTGTGGAAAATGAAAAACAAATTCACGTGGACCTGCCCGTTGATCAATATGATGGACCTGAAGAGACACGCCTCGCAGTGGCTGGCAGATTTTACGGCCGGAAGTTGTTGCAAAAACTGAATGATCTGGGAAACCTCGTTGGGTTTCTGGAAACAAAACGTACCGATAATACTTGACGGGATAAAGCCATACAAAGGTGTAGCGGGATATGCCCTACTCATTGGCAGAAAAAAACGCAAGGTCAAAATATTGGCCCTGTGACAATGTGGGAATAGGTGAGGCCTCGGATTTGGAGAACGGCACACCAAGTGAGGCTTACCGCGAGGGTAGGGACTGGGAAGACTAGTCTTTTAGGCTGCTCTCGGGATCGGGCTGCACTTACTCTGGTTTCTCTTCATAACGCACAAGTCTTTTGCCTTTTACTAAAAACTTCCGTGGAGAGGAACACCTATGAGTTGAAATTATTTTTGTTGGGCTTTGCTGTTTGGCTAAGCCTTTTATACTTGTGAAAAACAAATGTGCTCTCCAAAAGAAAACTCAGATCTTTACACGCGGCTAAAATGTGACAGCGTGGCAATACTGCCGGAGCTTGACCAGTTGGGAAAGCCAAATTTGCCAATCTATAATTAAAACTTTTGTGCTTCATCATGAAGCGCTTGGACGGGGGTGCTAAGCAGCAGCTGTTGTGTCCTTTTAAAGGTACTGGACCGTGACAACTGAGAACCGTCCAGGCAGGTTGCATCGGACAGCAAAGAAGTGGTGGTCATCGCTTCTCTGCCTTTTGGCTAAGACTGCGATCGCCTCCTATGTCTGGATGAAACTTTTGCCTGCTTGTGGCCTAGTTTTGTAGCACCAGATTTTTGGAGGATATTCTAACCTTTCCTAGTGAACAAATTTCCTCTCGTTTGTAGTTGAAATAGTTTCACTGAGGAATTCATTGGTCCACAGGATTGCTTACTACTCTGTGGGATTACAACATCGACCAGACCAAACAAGAAAGGTAAGTGTGTTTTAGTATTTATTAGGCAAGCTTTATTTTGTTATTTTAGATCAGTGTTTTACCTTACTTTTAGCTTCCTTGTTGTTTTTTTAGACTGTTTTAGGTGTTTTAGCTTCTTTTATCCATTTTATAGTGTGGTGCCTCCACCATGTCGGCCAACCATGCCGGCATGCGGAAGCACCACAGTGTCCGATTTACTTTTAACGATAATGAACCCCTTGTGATATCAAGGCAGGACTTCTCCAGGAGGTTAGTCTAGAAAATCTTGAAATTCAACCCAGAAGACATAAACTGTTTCTTGACTTTGCCTTTTAATAAAGGTTTTGATATAAGCTTTTGTTCCGCTGCTGTGCTGAGAGAGTTTTGGACACGTTTCGAAAATGCAAAACCCCAGTTTACTGCATTTAATGTTGAGAAACTGACTGACAATGCAGCTAAAACTGTAATTGTCAGAATGTTCAATGAAACCGTAAATGCAGATGACATTTGTTTATGGCTGGGCAGATTTTGCACTGTGAAAGGCCAGGCTACCAAGGTTAGAGATGAGGATGGCATTTGGAATTGTGCTTGGAGGGTCTCCATCCAACAATGGCAGGATCCCCAAGGCTTCCAAGGCCTGAAACATCTGCCATCCATGATAGTTCTGGTAAACAACAGGGGCTACATCCACTACCAGGGCCAGCACAAACTCTGCCGCAAGTGTGGTGAGAATGGGCACCTGGCAGAAGCGTGCCATCAGATTATTTGTGGGAAATGTAGAGAAATTGGGCATACCTTTATGGAATGCACCAATGGCAGGAAGTGCAATCTTTGTGGAGAAACAAACCACCTCTTCAGAGATTGCCCAAAGTCATTTGCCAACAAATTAAAGACAGTAGCAAAAAGAACGGAAAAGGAATAAAATGGCGGACAAGATGAATTGTTTGGAGAGCTGTTTGGGCCGGATAATTCAAATGTCGCACCAAATCCTGTGACTGGAGGAGAAGGATCAGGGGAGGCGGGAGAAGGGGAGGGGCTTGCAATTGCCCCACCAGAGGTGAACAGGAAGGGAAGTGGTGGCAATGCAGGCAGAAGGAGGAGCTAGCCCAGTGGCTGGCTCAGACCAGGAAACTGACCAGTCAGAGGGTGATAGTGAGGATGCCCCCCTCCCCAATGCCCAGCCAGGCAAGAGACTGATTTCCGAATTGTCTTCTGAGTCTCCTGGAGTCTCGGAAAAGAGGGGAACAGCTGGGACTGACTCAGACAGTTCATCTGTGGAGGGGCCCAGAGCCTTCCCCTCCAATTCACCAGACAAGCACCAAATCTTAACTCCTAATTCACCAAATTAAAAAAGTCAATAAATAATCCATAAGACATCTAAAACAACCGTTCCAAGAGATGCATTCTACAATAAACAATCCATAAAATGTCTAAAACAATTGTTTTAAAAATGCATTACAGATAACATTGTCATAGATTTAAAGGTATAAAAAGTTTTCAATGTAAATGAGTGTCCATGTTAAAATGTCCTCAGCAGGGAGTGCATATGTTATGGATAAAAAGGTAAATGAACAGTCCGCTGTTGTGCAGGAGTGGGGTGAGTCCCTACTAAAGTGGAACTCATTCCGCTCCCCCAAACAGATTTGGTCTCTCGGGATCCTGTCGAGGTGCTCAGAGGAGACCCTCGCCCTGTAGCTCCTTCCCACCGACCTCAACCGGAGGGTCAGGCCGCCGCTGCTTTGAACTTTTACTGTGTGGCTCCGGCTCCTTCGTCCGAATGGACACAGAGGCGATTCTTCTTTGTGGCAGCGTCCTAGGCCCGCCGCCTGCAGCTCCGGCCGTTTGGACCGTCGCTGCGGCCATCCGGATCACAGCCACGGGGGGATCTGCATGTGCTTCCTTACCAGCAAGTTTCTGGAGGTCCATATGGCGTCTTTGATGGCGGCTAGGGTGAGCCACTGTTTGGTAAATGTTCGTGCTGGAATCTGTTTTCCTTGGCTCACCCCATACAGCAACAGCTGTGGTGTAAGGACCTCCCTTGCTGGCAAGTACGGGAATTGCAAGGAGCCGGCCGTTGCCCACTGTTCTACGGCCACGCTGCACTCCCAGAGCAGGTGCCTTACCGACTCAGGCGCGCCACAACCTGGTCGGGGGAAAGTTGAGTGCGCCGACATGCCCCGGAGTGCATCACGGACCTGACCGGGAGGATCTCATGGACCACCATCCATGACAGGTCCCGGAGTCTGTTTGGAAGAGCGGGATGGTTCACGTTGCGCCAAACTGTTGAGGGCTCGCCCAATGCAAGTCCGCGCACAGGACTCACTGGTTCCCGCTCCTGCACAACAGAAATGAGAGAGTGGTGAGTAGTTAAAACCTGCAACTCCTCCTGCTCAAGGTTAAAATGCCTTAGAAATGACTGGATAAAAGCGTAAGCTGGTGGCAGGTTAAAAGACACTGGTACTTTGAGGTCTGTGGGTAAAATCTTGAGTTTCCTGAGGTATGACCCCATCCAGAACCGTGTCATTGCTGCGGTCTTGGGGTTTCTGGATGGGGCAGTGGCAGTTAAGATGTGCAGGCCGGTGTATCTGCTGCCTAAAAACAAGTACAGGTCTGGCACTCCTTTTCCTCCTTCTTCCTTCGACTTCTTCATCACGCTTCGTCTCAGTTTTTCCCACTTGGAGCCCAACAAGAAATAAAAGATGGCTCGTTCCAGGTCTAAAGTCGTTCTCCTAGGCGGGATAAAAACAGAACTGATGAGTAAAAGCAAAGGTAAAATCACTGCTTTAATGATTAAAACCTTTCCTTCTAAAGCTAGTCCTCTAAGTGTCCAGTACCCTAGTCTCTGCCCGACTTTCCCTACTGTGTCTGCCCAATTTGTTTTCCCCTCCCCCTTCCTATCAAACTTGATCCCAAGTATTTTTTGGTCGGTCAGGTCACAGTCAGGGGGAGTCCTGTCGTCTCAGTCGCCGTCCATGGTCCATAAAAATGGGCTTGGGTCTTGAAAGTTGTCAACAAATTGAAACCCATCAGCTAGTTTTTAAGTTATGGCAGTTAGTTTTGCTGGGCATTGGGGAGGGGGACATCCTCACTATCACCCTTTGACTGGTCAGTTTCCTGTTCTGAGCCAGCCTCTGGGCTAGCTCCGCCTTCTGCCTGCATTTCCACCACTTCCTCCCTGTTCACCACTGGTGGGGCAATTGCAGGCCCCTCCCCTTCTCCCGCCTCCCCTGATCCTTCTCCTCCAGTGACAGGATTTGGCGGGAGATTTGAATTCTCCAGCCCAGACTCTTCAATTAGCTCTCTAACTGATTCATCTTGTCCACCATTTTGTTCCTTTTCCGTTCTTTTTGCTGCTGTATTTAATTTGTTGGCAAACGACTTGGGGCAATCTCTGAAGAGGTGGGTTGTTTCTCCATAAAGATTGCACTTCCTGCCATTGGTGCATTCCATGAAAGTATGCCCAATTTCTCTGCATTTGCCACAAATAATCTGCTGGCACACTTCTGCCAGGTGCCCATTCTCACACTTGCGGCAGAGTTTGTGCTGGCCCTGGTAGTGGATGTAGCCCCTGTTGTTTCCCAGAACTATCATGGATGGCAGATGTTTCAGGCCCTGGAAGCCTTAGGGGTCCTGCAGTTGTTGGATGGGGACCCTCCAAGCGCAATTCCAGATGCCATCCTCATCTCTCACCTTGGTAGCCTAGCCTTTCACAGTGCAAAATCTGCCCAGCCATAAACAAATGTCATCTGCATTCACAGTTTCATTGAACATTCTGACAATTACAGTTTTAGCTGCATTATCAGTCAGTTTCTCAACATTAAATGCAGAAAACTGGGGTTTTGCATTTTCCAAAACGTATCTAGAATTCTCTCAATAAGGCAGCTGAACAAAAGCTTATATCAAAACCTTTATTAAAAGGTGAAGTCAAGATACAGTTTACGTCTTCTGGGGTGAATTAAAAGATCCTTAAAAGTAAATCGGACACTGTGGTGCCTCTGCATGCCGGCATGGCTGGCCGACATGAAGGAGGACACTCACTATAAAAGGGATGAAAAGAAGCTAAAACCCCTAAAAAAAGACTAAACAAGGAAACTAAAATAAAGTAAAACACTGATCTAAAATAAGAAAATGAAGCCTTCTTAATAAATACTAAAACACACTTACCTTTCTTGTTTGGTCTGGTTGATGTAATCCAGCAGAGTAGTAAGCAGTCCTCCGGACCAATGAATTCCTGGGTGAAAGTGTTTCAACTACAAACAAGATGAAATTTGTTCACTAGGAATGGTTAGAATATCATCTGAAAATCTGGTGCTACAAAACTAGGCAACAAGCAGGCAAAAGTTTCGTTCAGACATAGGAGGCCATCCCAGTCTTAGCCAAAAGGCCGAAAAGCTCCTGCAATATTGCCATGCTGTCACATTTTAGCCGTCTGATCTCGGAAGCCACGCAGGGTTGGGCCAGCTTAGTACTTGGATGGCAGACCGCCTGGGAATACCTGGTGCTCTAAGCTTTATCATTAGCATAAGGCGCTGTGACTTCTTTGCTGGACGCAGGGCTGACAAGGAAACTGTATAGAGGACGTAACTTTTTTATTTGAAGCACATTTCTTATGTAGAATTAAAATAAACAATCTCACAGTGTTCAACATTAGGAGTAGGAGTTCAAAATACTTGCAGTTTGACCACATACTTAATAATTAATATGTTATGGAAGACGACAAGTCACCCAACTCCAAGTAAAGACAGAGGTAAGAAAATTGAGAATTAATTACTGTAATGAAAATTAGAAACATTGAAATACATGAAAGTATTTATAAGTGTAGCAACAGGCTACATAAATGAATCAACGTGGAACAAAACAAATCAAAGAACTCTTGAAAATTCAGAAGTGTTAACCATAGTGCAAAAAAGGGCAAAAAGCTAGTTAACTCCTTGATTCCAAGGTGAAGGTAGTTGAACTACTAGCAAGCTACAGATAAATGTATACATGAACTATTAGTGTGATTACATGTAGTTCAGTATTCCTCAACCCCAAGCAGTTTATTCAACAGTTTAGAGAACCTTCGGGTTTTTACCTCTAGAAATAGCTGGGTTTCACCCTGTGGACTTGTTACGGCCACACCACCCTGAATGCGCCCGTTCTCATCTGATTTAGTACTTGGATGGGAGACTGCCTGGGATACCTGGTGCTGTAAGCTTTTTCATTAGCATACGGCGCTGTGACTTCTTTGCTGGACGCAGAGCTGATAAGGAAACTGTATAGAGAATACAACTTTTTGTTTTTTAAAGCAATAGTGTTTTCTCACCCAGAGTTGGACTAAACTTGGCACAACAGAAGGATTCCTTTTTAGAGTACCCTGAAAAAGAGTAAACATATGGCTTTATCAGCCTGAACAAGATTTCTAATGTAGCTTTTCTTGGACATTTAAAGGGGTGATAGAATGCAAAACCGATTTTACCTTGTCATATGTGAATAACGACAATTCAGTGGGTAAATAGGACATACATAGAAGCTCAAAATCCCATCGACATCCATTTCCTCTGAAAATCTTAAATTTTGAAACTGCCGCTGAAAACGGGCAAATGTCAACAAAGCTAAAAGATGACGTCAGGATCTCAAAACCTCTAGCTTTGTCACGCCCATGGCTGTATTAGGAGAACGGTCACGCCCCAACATTAACATACAGGTCACTGACCTGAGACCAGTTCCTAATGGAGCTAGCGTTGGGTCATTTAGATGTCCAACTGAGAACGCTGCTCGTGTAGGCTACTTTGACGGGATTTACCAAGTTTGGAATATTTTCCAGGATATTGACAATGAACCAGGGTCATTAATGCAGAGTTCCAGGCTGTGAGAGAATGGAGACACTTCTCATAGTCTTCCCAAGGAAGCAAACACTCAACGGGCATGGCAGATGTTTATAAGGAGATCCCTGTGAACTTTTTCCCCAAAGAAAGTTTTCAAAACTTTGGACAATTTAAAGCTGGATTTGCTACGCTGCTGTTGCTGTTCCGACTGTATGGTCATCCCAACCACAAGCTGTAAGTATAATTTCGTCGCTAACAGTAACATTAGCAATGCTAACGTATCCTGTAGCTAGCATAGGCTGAATGTGTGTTGATCAACTGTAATGGCAGAGGGGCTAACGTTTCATTTTCCTAACTGTTCCATTATAATAAATCACCTGTGTTGTCATGTATCTACATCTATAGTTCACGATGCATGTTTGTCCACTTTGTCAGGTTAATCTTTACTGTATTTCAGCAAGACAGCTAACTGCAGCGTAGTAGAATCCTGATAGTTTGGTTGCTAGCTAAGCTGTAACGTTACTCAGCTAGCTAGCTAGCTATATCATCCCGTTAGCTTCAACACCAGAACTGGAAACGTTATAATTTCATATGATATCTAGTCAATCTCGTGAAAACGGTGTGTATATAGACTGCAATGTTGCTGTTTTTTCAGAGTACATCACAAGAACGACCAGACACGAAAGATGCAGCTTGCCAAACAAATGCTCCGAGTGCGGCATCTCTGCGGTAACCTTTCTAATTATTCTTAAAAACCAGACGTCTTATGGTGTTTGTGTAGCATTGTGACAGGGTAGCATATAGCAGAGCAGTGTTATCTAACAATGTTACCATGATGAGTGAGTGACTTTTATCAAATATGTGAGCCATTCCCAACACATTAGTTAACTATTTATAGTAGGATTACAACTATTCATCTATATTATCACTGATTGGTCTGATCTCAATCAATTGCATTTCCTTTTGTGGGGGAGGCTGGTGAAAATAATTTGAACAATA
>NW_023266239.1:28429-36335 GCF_013103735.1 Etheostoma cragini
ACATTTCCATCTGGGACACGGTTAGTCTCAATTATTTCTTTCTGATCTAACATTTGTCTCATCCAGTCAGCTAAAGTGAGCTCCTTGTCTGCCTTTTCTACAGGGCCGTTATAAATAGGTAATGGGAATGTTCGTCCATACACTATTTCAAATGGTGTCAGGCCTGAGGCTGTGGCTGTCATTCGCATCCACATTTTTACCAACGCTAAACAATCTGGCCACGCTCTCCCTGTTTCTTCCATTGTTTTTCTTAGACGTTGTTTAATTGTGCCATTTGTTCTCTCGACGAGCCCTGCGCTCTGCGGCCGGTAAACACAGTGGTGTTTTAAATTTATCCCTAACATTTCTGTCGCCGACATTATCTGAACGGATTATAGATGGTAATCCATAAGTAGGTATGTAATGGTTGCATAAAGCTTTTGCCACTGTTACTGCATCTGCTGACGTGGCTGGATATATCTCAACCCATTTAGATAATTGATCAATAATTACCAGTGCATACTTAACACCCTTCTCATGATTTAATTCAATGAAGTCCATATGTACGGTATGCAATGGATGGGGAGGTGTAGGGAATTGACCTCTTTTTGGCCGCAATCGGCCCTGTGAGTTGTTTGAGTTTTTAGACATATCATACATCGAGCTACAAACATTTTAGCTGAGCTTTCAAAATTGATTGTATAGAAATAGTTATTTACCATATTTAACATCCTTCCGGTTGACACATGTGATAAACTATGGGTCACTAATGCTGTTGTCTGGTGTAGGGATTTTGGTAAAACTGGTTTGTTGTCGATGGTATAGACGTCATTAACTAAAGTGGCGCCCCTGTTTATCCATTGTCGTATTTCTTTGGTTGGGGCAGTGAGTTGTTGATCCTTTAGTATGTCTGTGGTGATTATATCTGTGTGGTATATGCTTGTGGCCTCATGTGTTTGCAGGGCAGCGGCCTTCGCTGCCTTGTCTGCAAAGTTGTTCCCTTTAGTAATGTATGATTCATCTGTTTTGTGTGCTGCACATTTGCATAAAGCTAGTGAGTGTGGGAGGCACACTGCATCTAATAGGTCTTGTAAGACACCTGCGTGTGTTAAAATTTTTCCACTAGAGGTTTTAAACCCTCTATGTTTCCATATTTTTGCAAAATGGTGTACTGCTCCAAAGACGTACTGACTGTCTGTGTAAATATTAATGTCCTGTCCTTCATGCATTTGGCATGCACGTATTACTGCCACAAGCTCCGCTGTTTGTGCTGAGGTTGTGCGCGGTAATGTTCCTGCTTCTAATACTTCTGTCAGTGTAGTTACTGCGTAACCCACACGGTTAGTTCCAGTGCCGTCTTTGGATGCTGAACCATCTACAAAAATATCTTTGTTTCCTATTATTGGCTGTTGTGAAATGTCAGCGCGCGGACGAGTGTATTTCTCTATCTCAGAGACGCAGCTGTGCGGTGTTCCGTCTGTGGATATGGCTACAGCTCCTGCTATATTTATGCCTGCACACTTCTGTGTTATCTCGTGACAGCAGTAAACTGATCAATTTTAGATGTCTGGCATGTGTAACAAACGGCAAGTGAGCGTGCAATAATATTTCTTGAATTGTGTGCGGAACACAAATTGTAACATTGTGTCCTAATACTACATCTGCACAAGCCAGAATTGCTTCATATGCTGCACAACACCCACGTACGCAATCTGGAAACCCGCTTGCAATAGAGTCAAGTTGCCTAGAGTAAAATGCCAGAGGTCTATTTTTTTCCCCCCACTTTTGAGTCAGTACTGCTGTCATGTAAATATCTTTGTGTGCCACTAATAGCTTGAATGGTTTACGGTAGACAGGTAGTGCCATAATAGCATTTGTCTGTAATTCCCCTTTTAGTTTCTCCAAAGCATTGGTCATCTCAGGTGACCAGGTGACTTTATCTCTCATGGCCATATTAAGACCATGTATAGAATTCATTAAGGGCTGGATCATTATGGAGTATTCAGGGATCCATGCCCTGCAGAAGTTACATAGCCCTAAAAATTACATCATTTGTTGTTTAGTTTCAGGCTTTGGAGTCTGTTGAATTGCTTGCTTCCTAGTGGGTAACAATTCTTTCCCTTCCGCTGATAACATGTGTCCTAAGTATGCTACTTTCTGTTGGACAAATTGTAACTTGGATTTTGATACTTTGTGCCCCTCCTGTGCGAGGTGCCTCAACACCATCAATGTGTTTTTTCTGCATGTTTCTCTTGTGGCTCCTGTTACTAGAATATCATCTACATAAAGGAGGTATTGCCCATTTTCCAACGGGGGGCAAGTTGACATAGATGCTGTTAACACCTTGGAATATATAGTGGGACTATTGACGAACCCCTGTGGCAGCCTGGTTGATGTATATATCTTGCCATTTAGGGCAAATCCAAACAATCTTTGTGCTTCCCTACTAAGGGGAACGGAGAAAATGTATTAGAGAGGTCAATGACTGAGAACCACTTTGCTGTGGGTCATATACTATTCATGATGGTGTGTGGATTTGCTACAGTGACTTCCTCTTTTTGTACTATTTCATTTACAGAGCGCAGGTCTTGAATCATTCGCCATTTTCCTGCTGCTTGTTTCCTTACTGGGAATATAGGAGTTAAACATGTGACTTCTGACAATGTTGTTTCTTGTAAGATTCCGTTTTTTAACAATCAAGTTATAACTGGCTCTATGCCAGCTGTAGCTTCCTTAGAAATTGGATATTGGCGTACTTTTGGTGTTCTGGTTGATATGACCTTTACATCTACAGTCTGTACACCTTTTACTAATCCTACGTCTGTTGGTCCTTTAGACCATAGGTCACTTGCGAGGCTATCTAGCTCTCCCTGTTGTTCCTCAGTCAGTGCATCCATGGATAACACTCTTAATCAGCTGGTACTGTCTAAGTGGGTGGTGGGAGTAACTCTAACTCTCCACTCAACTGTTTTCTTTTTATAGCCAGTCTTGCTGTCTGTCCTCCACCCATCATTATCATTTCCCATGTAGCTTCCCTTTTCAGCTATCGCCACCATTCGCCCTAGGCTGTGCCATGTATGATCAGTTTTCTTTCTCGGTGAGATATGTGGTACATATCTTCCTTTAAACAGCTCTTTCTGTTCTTCTGTCAGCATAACAGCTGCTGCTAGTTCTCCTTCTGGTGACATGTACAAATTTGTTACTTGTACTTGTGCTTTTTTCTCCATCGGTCTCTACTAATCTGGCCTGCTCCTGGATATTGTTGTTCCATATACCTTTCATCTCCCTCCAAACTTGCTTGGACTCTTTCTTCTAACTTGTTTTCTTTGCTCTGTGTCTTACCCATTATTCATTATCTGGGTGATTTACCTGACACAGGAAATATAGTTCTCGGAGACTATCCTGTTCGCTAGGTATTATATTAGTCTGTATTTGACTTGGTGAAATACTGATATCTACTATGCAATCAGGAGTGTCAACAGTATATTGTTCTGGTGATAAACTATATCGGACCTCTTGAATTATTCCGTCCCCAGTTTCGTATTTTAGTACAAAAAGGATCATTCACAAAATTCACTGACACACAAGTTTTGAGACAGGACAACAACACGCCCTTCTACACCATCTAACCTGGTGCGGTGCTGTTTTTATGGACTGTGTCCAACCTTTTGTCTTTTAGACGTCAGTACTTCTTTTGTAAATGACAAAACAACAAACTATCACTGTGTCAGTCTCTATAGACCCTTTAAATTGACTTCAGTGATATTATTCATTCATATTCTGTTGTGGTTCTGCTGCCTTTTGTATCCCATTCCTCCCTTTCCCCAGTGTGTCTGTGTTGTGTTATCTGTCCGCCACACGAGGGCGTCCTGGAGGGAACGGTCTGCCAGCACAGCTGCAATTCATCTCCATTATCCGTCTACCTGCACAGCTGCTTCTCGTCATCATCACCACCACCACAGTATTAATACCCAGGCTGACCACCTCCTCAGCGCCAGTTCGTTACATACTCCCAAGTGGTAACTAGGCCAGTCAGTTAGTATTCGTTGCTTTACTAAACTTTGCTATTGACTAACTTTGTTTTTTCATTCCGTCACAGATACTGTGTTCCGTCACCTATCTGTGCAGCTTCCCCGGACTGGATTACCACTTACACCTTCACCATCTCCTGTCCCTTGGTTTTTGTGGATTAAACCTTTTTGTTACCTTTTCCTGTCGTCCTGTGCATATTCACATACACACTCATAAACTGTTCCTTCAAGGTTATGCGTTTCTTTGTCACTGTATTTCTTGTCTGGGTTCTGACTGACCCTCATGAAACAGTTCTGACTGACTGTATCGCTCTTAAACAGTTTTGACTGACTGTATCGCTCTTAAACAGTTCTGACTGACTGTATTACTCTAAAACAGTTCTGACTGACTGTTTTTCTGACCTTATGCATTCATTCGTATGGTGTTCCGTATCTCACCTCCCTCTTGCCAATCGCAAGTTTTGGATCCGGTGTCTTGAACCCCCTATTCACCGGCCGGGACGAATTTACGCCACCGGGCTTTCAGCCCCTCTGTACTGGAGGCTGGCTGTCGACAGGCTTCGGTGAATATTCTTCCGGCGTCGCCAACACAGTCACCAGAATCCAGCTCGAAGGACCAGAAATATGTTAAGAGATTTCTCTCTTCACGTTCAAGATGGCTCAAGAGATATCACGGGACAACCAAACTACTTTGTACAAAGGGCAACCTGCTAGGCTGAAACGCCCAAGAGAGTCGCGCCGAGACAGTTCCTTGTTCCTTTATTTATAGGTTGATACAAACAGAATAGTGTGTGAGTGTGTGTGGTATCAGTCCTAACCGGACTGATACAAACAGAGTAGTGTGTGTGTGTCAGTCCTAACCGTTTGGGCCTTCGTCCTTGTGCTTTAGTGAGATACATGTTTCAACAAAAAGAACATCCTGTGAAATGCTTGCATAAGCTTTTATGAGAACAGAGTGTGACAATCACCCCTATATTGCTACACAGCCAAGCAGTTGAATATAGTTGAATATAGTACATCGAATATATCTTATAACATTCCCTCCTGTTTGTCATACTCTGTAGGCATCAGACAATGACCTCTTCTTTCGATTTTCAGTCATGTCATCATGTGAGAGCTTTCACTCCTTATTTACAGTGTTATAGAGTCAGAGGTTACGAGCACTTGACTCTAGGTGGGGCTAGAGTTCTCAGTACTCTGCCCTTTTACACGGATGTGTCGTCACCCCTATATTGCTACACAGCCAAGCAGTTGAATATAGTTGAATATAGTACATCGAATATATCTTATAACAGTGCCGCTCTCCAAATCCGAGGCCTCACCTATTCCCACATTGT
The DNA here is from genome assembly GCF_013103735.1 of Etheostoma cragini. Lineage (NCBI taxonomy): Eukaryota > Metazoa > Chordata > Actinopteri > Perciformes > Percidae > Etheostoma > Etheostoma cragini. Next base: position 33,777 of record NW_023266239.1, read on the forward strand.
CACAGGGCCAATATTTTGACCTTGCTGTTTTTTCTGCCAATCAGTAGTGCATATCTTGCTACACCTTTGTGTGGCTTTATCTCGTCAAGTATTATCACTACGTTTTGATTCCAGAAATCCAGCGAGGTTTCACAGATCATTAAGTTTTTGCAACAACTTCTGCCCGTAAAATCAGCCAGCCACTGCAAGGCGTGTCTCTTCAGGTCCAGTTCCGTGTTGATCAACGGGCAGCTCCACGTGCATTGATTTTAGATTTTCCACAAGACAGAAGATGTTTGCACCGTTCCCGGCAACGCTGCAATACCAGGTCGATGCGTGGAGTGAATGGAGCAAGCCCCTTTTTCAACTCCCATTGCTAAAAATCCATTTAATATGTTGTCCCCTGCTAGAGAACATGTGTTAATCAGTAGACCTCGTGTTGCAACGCTGGCGCGTCTGACTCCAGATCAGAAGGTTACGTGTTCAAATCACGTTGGGGTCAAATGTTTAGAGTTGGCATTGGCTCAAAAGAAAGTTGATGTATATATGCATTTTTCTGATATAAAGTTGAAGTTCATATGCATTATTCAAAAAGAAAGTTGATGTGTGCATGCGTTTATGAAAAAAACGTTGATGTGTATATGGATTAATCTAAAAGACAGTGGATCTGTGTATATGACATAATGAATGGTGATGATGACTTGATGAACAGTGATGATGACATAATGAATGTTGATGATAATATGAAAAGAAAGTTGATGTGTAAATGCATTAATCTAAAAGATAGTTGATGTGTATTAGCATTATTCTGACATGAAGTTTATGTGTATATATATTAATCTGAAAGAAAGTTTGTGTATATGCATTAATCTGAAATAAAGTTCATATGTGTATGTTTTAATCAAAAATAAATTGTATGCGTACATGAATTAACCTGAAATCAAGTCTATGAGTATATGCATTTATGGAAAAAAGTTGATGTGTATAACTGTTTATCAGTAGACCTCGTGGCGCAACGAAAGCGCATTTGACTCCAGGTCAGAAGGTTACGTGTTCAAATCACGTCGGGTGTCAATTGTTCAGAGTTGGCATTGGCTCAAAAGAAAGTTGATGTATATATGCATTTTTCTGACATAAAGTTGAAGTTTATATAGATTAATCTAAAAGAGAGTTGATGTGTATTAGCATTATTCTGACATAAAGTTTATGTGTATAGATATTAATCTGAAAGAAAGTTTGTGTATATGCATTAATCTGAAATAAAGTTCATATGTGTATGTTTTAATCAAAAATAAATTTTATGCGTACATGAATTAACCTGAAATCAAGTCTATGAGTATATGCATTTATGGAAAAAAGTTGATGTGTATAACTGTTTATCAGTAGACCTCGTGGCGCAACGAAAGCGCGTTTGACTCCAGGTCAGAAGGTTACGTGTTCAAATCACGTCGGGGTCAAATGTTCAGAGTTGGCATTGGCTCAAAAGAAAGTTGATGTATATATGCATTTTGCTGACATGAAGTTTATATGGATTAATCTAAAAGAGAGTTGATGTGTATATATAACATAATGAATTGTGATGATGACATAATAAATATTGATGATGACATAATGTTGATGATATAATGAAAAGAAAGTTGATGTGTATATGCATTAATCTAAAAGATAGTTGATGTGTAATAGCATTATTCTGACATAAAGTTTGTGTATATATATTAATCTGAAAGAAAGTTGATGTGTAAATGCATTAATCTAAAAGGAAGTTGATGTGTATATGCATTAATCTGAAATAAAATTTATGTGTATATGAAATATTCTGAGATAAAGTCTATGTTCATGTTCATTAATCAAAAATAAATTTGATGTGTATATGCATTAATCTAAAAGACACTGGATATGTATATATGACATATTGAAATGTGATGATGACATGATGAACAGTGATGATGACATAATTAATGTTGATGATATAATGACAAGAAAGTAGATGTGTATATGCATTAATTTCAAAGAAAGTAGATGTGTATATTCATTAATCTGAAATAAAGTTGATGTGTACATGTATTAATCTGAAAGAAAGTTGATGCGTATATGAATTATTCTGAGATAAAGTTTATGTGTATATGAATTAATCAAAAATAAAGTTGATACGTATATGCCATAGTCTAAAAGAAAGTTGATGTGTATATGCATTATTCTGACATAAAGTTGATGTGTATATGCATTAATCTAAAAGAAAGTTTATGTGTATATGTATTGATCCTAAATAAAGTTGATGTATAAATGCATTAATCCAAAAGAAAGTTGATGTGTAAATGCATTAATCTGAAATAAAGTTGATGTGTATATGCATTTATGAAATAAAGTTGATGTGTATATGTGTTAATCAGTAAACCTCGTGGTGCAATGGTAGCGCGTCTGACTCCAGATCAGAAGATTATGTGTTCAAATCACTTCACGGTCAAACGTTCAGAGTTGGCATTGGCTCAAATGAAGTAGATGTATACACTCACTGGCCACTTTATTAGGTACACCTGTCCAACTGCTCGTTAACACTTAATTTCTAAGCAGCCAATCACA
>NW_023266239.1:36435-40955 GCF_013103735.1 Etheostoma cragini
AATACTTCCAGCACCTTGTTGAATCTATGCCACGAAGAATTGAGGCAGTTCTGAAGGCAAAAGGGGGTCCAACCCGTTTCTCGCATGGGGTACCTAATAAAGTGGCCGGTGAGTGTATATGCATTTTTCTGATATAAAGTTGAAGGTTATATGCAATATTCAAAAAGAAAGTTGATGTGTGCATGCATTTATGAAAAAACGTTGATTTGTATATGGATTAATCTAAAAGACAGTGGATCATTGTACATGACATAATGAACGGTGATGATGACATGATGAACAGTGATGATGACATAATGAATGTTGATGATAATATGAAAAGAAAGTTGATGTGTAAATGCTTTAATCCAAAAGAAAGTTGGTGTGTATATGCAATTATCTGAAGTAAAGTTGATGTGTATAAGCATTTATGAAAAAATGTTGATGTGTATACGTGTTAATCAGTAGACCTCTTGGCGTAACGGTAGCGCGTCTGACTCCATATCAGAAGGTTATGTGTTCAAATCACATCGGGGTCAAATGTTTAGAGTTGGCATTGCCTCAAAAGAAAGTTGACGTATATATGCACACTGGATCTGTATATATGACATGTTGAATTGTGAAGATGACATGATGAACAGTGATGATGACATAATGAATGATGATGATATAATGACAAGAAAGTTGATGTGTATATGCATTAATCTACAAGAAAGTTGATGTGTATATGCATTATTTACAAGGAAAGTAGATGTGTATGTGCACTAATCTAAACGAAAGTTGATTTGTAAATGCATTAATCTAAAATAAATTTGATATGTGTATGCATTAATTAAAAAGAAAGTTGTTGTGTATGTGCATTAATCTGAGATAAAGTTGACGTTTATATTCACTAATTAACAAGAAAGTTGATGTGTATATGCATAAATCAGAAAGAAAGTTGATGTGTATATGCATTAATCTGAAAGAAAGTTGTCGTGTACATGCATCAATCAAAGAGAAAGTTGATTTGTACATGCATTAATCTGAAATAAAGTTTATGCGTGTATGAATTGTTCTGAGATAAAGTTGATGTGTATCTGCATTAATCTGAAATAAAGTTGATGTGTATCTGCATTAATCTGAAATAAAGTTGATGTGTATCTGCATTAATCTGAAAGAAAGTTGATGTGTGTATGCATTGATTAAAACTGAAAATTGATGTGTATATGCATTAATCTGAAATAAAGTTGATGCGTGTATGAATTATTCTGAGATAAAGTTTATGTGTATATGCATTAATAAAAAATAAAGTTGATGTATATATGCATTAATCTAAAAGAAACTGGATGTGTATATGCATTAATATAAAAGAAAGTTGATGTGTATATAAATTATTCTGACATAAAGTTGATGTGTATATTCATTAATCAAAGAAAAAGTTTATGTGTGTAGGTATTAATCAAAAATAAAGTTGATGTGTATATGTATTGAGCAAAAAGAATTTTTTTGCGTACATGAATTAATCTGAAATAAAGTTTACGTGTATATGCATCCTGTATAGGTAGGATGTCTGACTCCAGATCAGAAGGTTACTTGTTCAAATCACGTCGGGGTCAAATATTCAGAGCTGGCAACGGCTCAAATAAAGTTGATGTGTATATACATTTTTCTGATATAAAGTTGAAGTTTATGTGCAATATTCAAAAAGATAGTTGATGTGTGTATGCATTAATATCAAAGAGAATTCATTTGTTAATCCATTAATATCAAAGAACTTTACTTATCAAAGACAAAGTTGATTTGTACATGCAATAATCTGAAATAAAGTTGATGCGTATATGAATTATTTTGAGATAACGTTTATGGGTATATGTGTTAATCTGAAAGAAAGTGGATGTGTAAATGCATTAATCTAAAAGAAAGTTGATGTGTATATGCATTAATCTGAAAAAAGTTGATGTGTATATGCATTTATGAAAAAAATTTGATGTGTATATGTGTTAATCAGTAGACCTCGTGGCGCAACGGTAGTGCGTCTGACTTCAGATCAGAAGGTTACATGTTCAAATCACGTCAGTGTCAAATGTTTAGAGATGGCATTGGCTCAAAAGAAAGTTGACGTATATATGCATTTTTCTGATATAAAGTTCATATGCATTATTCAAAAAGAAAGTTGATGTGTACATGCATTTATGAAAAAATGTTGATGTGTATATGGATTAATCTAAAAGACACTGGATCAGTATATATGACATGTTGAATTGTGAAGATGACATGATGAACAGTGGTGATGACATAATGAATGTTGATGATATTATGACAAGAAAGTAGATGTGTATAAGCATTAATCTACAAGAAAGTTGATGTGTATAGGCATTCATTACAAGGAAAGTAGATGTGTATGTGCACTAATCTAAAAGAAAGTTGATGTGTAAATGCATTAATTAAAAAATAAGTTGTTGTGTATGTGCATTAATCTGAGATAAAGTTGATGTTTATATTCACTAATTAACAAGAAAGTTGATGTGTATATGCATTAATCACAAAGAAAGTGTATGTGTATATGCATTAATCTGAAAGAAAGTTGATATGTACATGCATTAATCAAAGAGAAAGTTGATTTGTACATGCAATAATCTGAAATAAAGTTGATGCGTGTATGAATTATTCTGAGATAAAGTTTATGTGTATATGCATTAATCAAATATAAAGTTCATGTGTATATGCGTTAATCTGAAAGAAAGTTGATGTGTATATGCATTGATCAAAAAGAAAGTTGATATGTATATTTATTAATCTGAAATAAAGTTGATGTGTACATGTATTAATCTGAGATAAAGTTTATGTGTATATGAATTAATCAAAAATAAAGTTGATGTGTATATGCATTAATTACAAGGAAAGTAGATGTGTATATGCACTAATCTAAAAGAAAGTTGATGTGTAAATGCATTAATCTATAATAAAGTTGATATGTGTATGCATTAATTAAAAAGATAGTTGATGTGTATATGCATTAATCAGAAAGAAAGTTGATGTGTATATGCATTAATCAGACAGAAAGTTGACGTGTACATGCATCAATCAAAGAGAAAGTTGATTTGTACATGCATTAATCTGAAATAAAGTTTATGCTTGTATGAATTATTCTGAGATGAAGTTTATGTGTATATGCATTAATCAAACATAAAGTTGATGTGTGCATGCGTTTGTAAAAAAACGTTGATGTGTATATGGATTAATCTAAAAGACAGTGGATCTGTGTATATGACATAATGAATGGTGATGATGACATGATGAACAGTGACAATGAAATAATCAATGTTGATGATAATATGAAAAGAAAGTTGATGTGTAAAAGCATTAATCTAAAAGATAGTTGATGTGTCTTAGCATTATTCTGACATAAAGTTTATGTGTATATATATTAATCTGAAAGAAAGTTGATGTGTAAATGCATTAATCTAAAAGGAAGTTGATGTGTATGTGCATTAATCTGAAAGAAAGTCAATATGTATATGCATTATTCTGAAATAAAGGGGATGTGTATCTGCATTAATCTGAAAGAAAGTTGATGTGTGTATGCATTAATTAAAACAGAAAGTTGATGTGTATATGCATTAATCTGAAATAAAGTTGATGTGTGTGTGAATTATTCTGAGATAAAGTTTATGTGTACATGCATTAATAAAAAATAAAGTTTATGTATATATGCATTAATATAAGAGAAAGTTGATGTGTATATGCATTATTCTGACATAAACTTGATCTGTATATTTATTAATCAAAGAGAAAGTTTTTGTGTATATTTATTAATCAAAAATAAAGTTGATGTGTATATGTATTAATCAAAAATAATTTTTTTGCGTAAATGAATTAATCTGAAACAAAGTTTACGTGTATATATTTATGAAAAAAAGTTGACGTGTATGTGCGTTTGTCTGTAGACTTTGTGGCGCAACGGTAGCACGTCTGACTCCAGATCAGAAGGTTTCTTGTTCAAATCATGTCGTAGTCAAATATTCAGAGCTTGCGGTGGCTCAAGTGAAGTTGATGTATATATGCATTTTTCTGATATAAAGTTGAAGTTCATATGCATTATTCAAAAAGAAAGTTGATGTGTGCATGCATTTATGAACAAATTTTGATGTGTATATGGATTAATCTAAAAGACACTGGATCTGTATATATGACATGTTGAATTGTGAAGATGACATGATGAACAGTGATGATGACATAATGAATGTTGATGATAATATGAAAAGAAAGTTGATGTGTAAATGCATTAATCTAAAAGATAGTTGATGTGTATTAGCATTATTCTGACATGAAGTTGATGTGTATATGCATTAATCTACAAGAAAGTTGATGTGTATATGCATTATTTACAAGGAAAGTAGATTGTATGTGCACTAATCTAAAAGAAAGTTGATGTGTAAATGCATTAATCTAAAATAAATTTGATATGTGTATGCATTAAATAAAAAGAAAGTTGTGTATGTGCATTAATCTGAGATAAAGTTGACGTTTATATTCACTAATTAACAAGAAAGTTGATG
>NW_023266240.1:0-1439 GCF_013103735.1 Etheostoma cragini
AATGCCATAGCATATTATGTCAAAAGGACATAGTATAGTATGTCAAAAAAAACGATAAAAACGCCACAGTATAGTATGTAAAAATGACTTAGTATAGTATGTCAAAAAAGGGATAAAAACGCCATAGTATAGTATGTCAAAAGGACAGTGTATTGTATGTCAAAAAAAGTGAAAAAAACACCACAGTATAGTATGTCAAAAGGACATAGTATAGTATGTCAAAAAAAACGATAAAAACGCCACAGTATAGTATGTCAAAAGGACTTAGTATAGTATGTCAAAAAAAGGGTTGAAAATGCCATAGTATATTATGTCAAAAGGACATAGAATAGTATGTAAAAAAAAACGTTAAAAACGCCACAGTATAGTATGTAAAAAGGACTCAGTATAGTATGTCAAAAAAAGGGATGAAAACGCCATAGTATAGTATGTCAAAAGGACAGTGTATTGTATGTCAAAAAAAGTGAAAAAAACGCCAAAGTATAGAATGTCAAATGGACATAGTATAATATGTAAAAAAAAGTGATAAAAACGCCATAGTATAGTATGTGAAAATGACATACTTTAATGTGTAGAAAAAGTGATACAAATGCCATGGTATTGTATGTCAAATGGACAGAGTATAGTATGTCAAAAAGGAAATTGTATATGTCGAAAAAAGTGATAAAAAAGCAATAGAATATTATGTTAAAAGGACATAGTATAGTATGTCAAAAAAAACGATAAAAACGCCACAGTATGGTATGTCAAAAGGACATAGTATACTATGTCAAAAAAAGTGATAAAAACGCCATAGTATAGTATGTCAAAATGACATAGTATAATATGTCAAAAAAAGGGATGAAAATGCCATAGTATAGTATGTCAAAAGGACAGTGTATTGTATGTCAAAAAAAGTGAAAAAAACACCACAGTATAGTATGTCAAAAGGACATAGTATAATATGTAAAAAAAAGTGATAAAAACGCCATAGTATAGTATGTAAAAATGACATACTTTAATGTGTAGAAAAAGTGATACAAATGCCATGGTATTGTAAGTCAAAAGGACAGAGTATAGTATGTCAAAAAAAGTGATAAAAACGGCATAGTATAGTACGTAAAAAGGACATTGTATATGTCGAAAAAAGTGATAAAAAAGCAGTAGAATATTATGTGAAAAGGACATAGTATAGTATGTCAAAAAAAACGATAAAAACGCCACAGTATAGTATGTAAAAAGGACTTAGTATAGTATGTCAAAAAAAGGGATGAAAACGCCATAGTATAGTATGTCAAAAGGACAGTGTATTGTATGTCAAAAAAAGTTAAAAAAACACCACAGTATAGTATGTCAAAAGGACATAGTATAATATGTCAAATAATAGTGATAAAAACGCCATAGTATAGTATGTCAAATTGACATAGTATAATATGTCGAAAAAAGCGATAAAAAAGCCA
>NW_023266241.1:0-1522 GCF_013103735.1 Etheostoma cragini
TGGCATAACAGTAGGAATCCATTTTAGAGTGGCATGAAGGAGAGTTAAATATGCCTTTAACAGCCTAACAAAAAGCGTAAATATATCGTTGCTTTTAAGCCCTTAATTTTGAAACCGTACATCAGAATGCTCTGAAGTTACCAGACAGACACACTGGATAGGTGATGTCTCCCCCAGACTTTGATTGAAGCTGGCATAACGTCAGGATTCCTTTTTAGAGTAGCCTGAACAAGAGAAAAATATGCCTTTAACAGCCTCCAAAATATTTAAATTTTAACATTTAGTAGAGATTCTAGGCTTTCATTTTTAAATCCTACATCAGAATGATCTGAAATTACCTGTGAGACACACTGGATAGGTGATGTCTCCCCCAGACTTGGATTGAAGCTGGCATAACTTCAAGATTCCTTTTTAGAGTAGCCTGAACAAGAGAAAAATATGCCTTTAACAGGCTGCAAAATATTTAAATTTTAACATTTAGTATAGATTCTAGGCTTTAATTTTAAAATCCTACATCAGAAGGATCTGAAATTACCTGTGAGAAACACTGGATATGTGATGTCTCCCCCAGACTTGGATTGAAGCTGGCATAACTTCAGGATTCCTTTTTAGAGTAGCCTGAACAAGAGAAGAATTTGCCTTTAACAGCCTGCAAAAGATTAAAATTATACCATTTATTAGACTTTCTAGGCCTTAATTTTAAAATCCTATATCAGAATGGTCCTAAATTACCTGAGTGATCCAATGGATATGTAATGTCTTACTCATAATTTGAACAAACCTGGTATAACAGTAGGAATCCATTTTAGAGTGGCATGAAGGAGAGTTAAATATGCCTTTAACAGCCTAACAAAACTCGTCAATATAGCTTTGCTTTCAAGCCCTTAATTTTAAAACCGTACATCAGAATGTTCTGAAAATAACTGACAGACACACTGGATAGGTGATGTCTCCCCCAGACTTGGAATGAAGCTGGAATAACGTCAGGATTCCTTTTTAGAGTAGCCTGAACAAGAGAAAAATATGCCTTTATCAGCCTCCAAAATATTTAAATTTTAACATTTAGTAGAGATTCTAGGCTTTCATTTTTAAATCCTACATCAGAATGATCTGAAATTACCTGTGAGACACACTGGATAGGTGATGTCTCCCCCAGACTTGGATTGAAGCTGGCATAACTTCAAGATTCCTTTTTAGAGTAGCCTGAACAAGAGAAAAATATGCCTTTAAAAGGCTGCAAAATATTTAAATTTTAACATTTAGTAGAGATTCTAGGCTTTAATTTTAAAATCCTACATCAGAAGGATCTGAAATTACCTGTGAGAAACACTGGATTGGTGATGTCTCCCCCAGACTTGGATGGAAGCTGGCATAACTTCAGGATTCCTTTTTAGAGTAGCCTGAACGAGAGAAAAATTTGCCTTTAACAGCCTGCAAAAGATAGAAATTATACCATTTATTAGACTTTCTAGGCCTTAATTTTAAAATCCTACATCAAAATGGTCCTAAATTACCTGAGTGA
>NW_023266242.1:0-1242 GCF_013103735.1 Etheostoma cragini
GTGGACTGGTGTTGGTGGCTGATGGACACGTCCAGCATCGAGACAGAAGAGGAAGCAAGTCCCCAAAAAAGGCAGCGCCGATGCCCAAGGAGGTTCATGACAGATTCTTCAAGCAATTGTAAGACCTTAATTATAGACTACATTTTTTCACATATTTCAAATCACATATTTTGCAATCAGTACAAATAATATGGTCTCTGTATTACAGAAGAATCTGTTGCACGACCAGATAAACTGTCCAGGACGGAGCGTGCTTCTGGAAGCCCTGTCTGTAAGTTAAAATGTATGCATGCATATAAGAAACCAGTCATATTTCTTAACATGGAACCACTGACTGTCAACATGGTGCATATCATGTGATTGTTCTGATGTTTGTCTCTTCCTGTCTTTTTTCAGCTCAGCAGATAACACTTTCTCCACCCCCTGCATGTAAGTTTTTTTTATATATATATATTTTGTCTAATTGTCTAATATAACAGAATAGGTTCATATTTTGTAATGGCATGTGCAGGCAACCATCAACTTCATCTTATATAATAATCATATGTAAATTATCTGTATATGTATCAACGCCATGCAGGAAACCAGCTGGTTGCCCAGAGCAGGATGAGTTTTTAGTGACCCTACCACGGACTGCCACTTCATCTTGGGACCTAGGCTGACAAGAGGTTTTAATTTGACTTATAACTTATCTTCATTTTGACTTCTACTCTAGCGGCCTGCCAGAAAAACTTCCCTGCACTGACTGCTGCAGAAGTGGAGGATTTGATTGGGTAAATTCTGAAGTTTGCCCCACACAGACGGTAAATTGAACTTCTTCTGCGTCAAGTTCATCAAAAAAAAATCTTTTGTCAATGTGTTCATACTTAGTATTACATGTCTAACTTTTGTTTATTTCTTTATAGGCCAGCTGAGAAGGACTGAGCCGTGAACCCATGGAGCCCCTTTTTAATTTTTTATTAACATATATTTTTTTAGTGACTTATTTTGCACACACTTTACAAACACATCTTTATGCATCTTGCACTACACCCTTATCTTTTTTTGTATTTTTTTCAGTTGTTTGAATATTAAAGTCTTGAAATGCTATCAAATTTGCCTGTTCATTAATTCCTACTAATATAACTTTTGTATGTGTGTATATACAGTACATACACACAAATTGTACGGGTGTTGGTTTGTTTTAAAGGTTAGGGGAATCTAACCTTTTCTTAACGTTATGGGAACGTTCGTTTATGGTTA
>NW_023266243.1:0-2214 GCF_013103735.1 Etheostoma cragini
AATGAAGCAAAGGATGGAACAATTTGGAGGCATAACAGAAAACTAGCTTTACAAAGCTGCCGTGACCCAGATTCATTTCTTTTTTTTCAAGGAAAAATGATTAGCAAGCAAAAACAGAAAAACAACAGCAAGAGCTTGATTGTTTCTGTAGTTGATGTTGTAACAATAATTACTTGTCATTTGGGTCTTTATAGATATATATTTTCTTTGTAGAGTTTGTACTGGGGGGTAAAGTTGGAAATGACGAACGATGGATTTAGTCGTTAAAGAGCCCTACAAGATAGCCAGGAGTCCAACCTAGAATCTTCTGATCCGTAGTCAGTGGCGTTATCCATTGCGCCACTAGCCCTGCGTTCGGCATTAGCAATAGCTACCTTCTCACACCATCCATTCATCCATCCATCTTCATCCGCTTATCCGGTATCGGGTCGCGGGGGCAACAGCTCCAGTAAGGGACCCCAAACTTCCCTTTCCCGAGCCACATCAACCAGCTCCGACTGGGGGATCCCGAGGCGTTCCAATGCCAGGTTGGAGATATAATCTCTCCACCTTGTCCTGGGTCTTCCCCGAGGCCTCTTCCCAACTGGACGTGCCTGGAACACCTCCCTAGGGAGGCGCCCAGGAGGCATCCTTACCAGATGCCCGAACCACCTCAACTGGATCCTTTTGACGCGAAGGAGCAGCGGCTCTACTCCGAGCTCCTCTCGGCTGACTGAGCTTCTCACCCCATCTCTAAGGGAGACGCCAGCCACCCTCCTGAGGAAACCCATTTCGGCCGCTTGTACCCTGGATCTCGTTCTTTCGGTCATGACCCAGCCTTCGTGACCATAGGTGAGGGTAGGAACGAAAATTGCCCGGTAGATCGAGAGCTTTGCCTTCCGGCTCAGCTCCCATTGGTGCGATAAACAGAATGTAATACCGCACCCGCTGCTCCGATTCCCCGACCAATCTCACGCTCCATGGTCCCCTCACTCGCAAACAAGACCCCAAGGTACTTAAACTCCTTCACTTGGGGTAAGTACTCACTCCCTACCCGAAGAAAGCACTCCATCGGTTTCCTGCTGAGAACCATGGCCTCAGATTTAGAGGTGCTGATCCTCATCCCAGCCTCTTCACACTCGGTTGTGAACCGATTCAGTGAGTGCTGAAGGTCACAGACCGATGATGCCATCAGGACCACATCATCCGCAAAAAGCAGCGATGAGATCCCGAGCCCACCGAACTGCAACCCCTCCCCGCCCCGACTACGCCTCGATATCCTGTCCATAAATATTACAAACAGGATTGGTGACAAAGCGCAGCCCTGGCCGAGGCCAACCCTCACCTTGAACGAGTCCGACTTACTGCCGAGAACCCGGACACAGCTCTCGCTTTGGTCATACAGAGATTGGATGGCCCTGAGAAGGGACCCCCTCACCCCATATTCCTGCAGCACCTCGCACAATTTCTCCCGGGGGACCCGGTCATACGCCTTGTCCAGATCCACAAAACACATGTAGACTGGTTGGGCATACTCCCAGGCTCCCTCCAAGATCCTTGCGAGAGTAAAGATCTGATCCATTGTTCCATGACCAGGACGGAATACGCATTGTTCCTCTTCAATCCAAGGTTCGACTATCGGCCGAACCCTCCTTTCCAGCACCTTGGAGTAGACTTTACCAGGGAGGCTGAGAAGTGTGATACCCCTGTAATTGGCACACACCCTCTGGTCCCCCTTTTTGAAGAGGGGAACCACCACCCCGGTCTGCCACTCCTTAGGCACCGTCCCAGACTTCCACACAATGTTGAAGAGGTGTGTCAACCAAGACAGCCCCTCCACACCCAGAGCCTCTCCAAACTTCTCCCACACCCGCTGCTTTGCCTCTGTCACGGCAGAGGCTGCAGCCCTTCGGGCCCGTCGGTACCCTGCATCTGCCTCCAGAGTCCTCCGAGACAACATATCCCGAAAGGACTCCTTCTTCAGTCAGACGGCTTCCCTGACCACCGGTGTCCACCAGGGTGTTCCTGGGTTACCGCCCCTTGAGGCACCTAAAACCCTAAGACCACAGCTCGCCGCCGCAGCTTTAGCAATGGAAACTTTGAACATTGTCCACTCAGGTTCAATGCCCCCAGCCTCCACAGGGATGTCCGAAAAGTTCCGCCGGAGGTGTGAGTTGAAAATCCGTCGGACAGGGGCCTCCTCCAGACGTTCCCAGTTTACCCGCACTACCCGTT
>NW_023266244.1:0-2142 GCF_013103735.1 Etheostoma cragini
CATGGAGTCTGGTGGAGATATGCTGCTCTATACACACTTAAAGTAGGGATTATTTACATGGAGTCTGGTGGGTTTGGTGATGGTGATCTGGTTCATGTTAAACTGAAAGGATCTTACTCTTTAACTACAAGGTCTATCTCTGTATGGATCCATCCCATAATGTTAACTAGTATAATACCCAAAATCCCCTTTAATGTAACATAGTCCACACAGTCCTCAGTTGTCTTAATGTTGTCAGAACAAAGAAATGAAAGAGAAAGAGCACAAACAGGAAGAGAAAGAGAGAGAGAAAAAAAGAAAGGGGAACAAAGAGAAGAAGAAGAAGGTAATTATTGCTCCATCTTGTCTCTCGAGGAACTAGAGGAATGAAAACAAAAGACACCATTTTACTTCCTTTAACAACAAGGGCTCTTATTGTGAAAAACACAATTCTGCTTCTTCCTCTTTTATCACATGAAATTAAATATAATTAACATATATATTACTATTACTAGAAGAAGAATTCAACGTTTGAGGCTTGTTTTTAGTTGTTTCGTGGCGTTTTGTAATATATTAATAAATATTTGGGTTTTCTGGTTTTATGGAACAGAAAACAGGAAAGAGGAGCACGAAGCCGTCGGTCCGGAGGCCGCGCCGCACGCTGCAGGTCAGACGCGTTATACACATAAATATACATATATATATGTATGTATATATATATATATATATATATATATATATATATATATACAGTATACAGCATATATATATAGCTTTTTATTGATAGATTGGGGCGGCTGTGGCTCAGTGGTAGAGCGGTTGCCTGCCAATCTGAAGGTTGGTGGTTCGATCCCCGCCCCTGCAGTCATTGTCGAAGTGTCCTTGGGCAAGACCCTGAACCCTGATTGGCCCCCGGTGCTGCCCATCTGTGTGTGAATGTTTATCTGATGAGCAGGTGTGTAGATGTGTGTGAGTGTGTATCTGATGAGCAGGTGTGTAGATGTGTGTGAGTGTGTATCTGATGAGCAGGTGCCACAGTGTATGAATGTGTGTGAATGGTGAATGTCTCCTGTAGATGTAAAAATGCTTTGAGCAGTTGTTAAGACTGGAAAAGCGCTATATAAATACAGCACATTTACATTTAGTTTTCTTCTTCTGTGGTTTGTGCTGTAGGTAAGCGTCGTAACGGAGACCGTCACCCAGCAACCATCGCCGAGTACCTGCAGCGCAGCGACACCGCCATCATTTACCCAGAAGCCCCGGAGGAGGTGACGCGTCTCGGCACGCCAGAGACCGCCGGACAGGATGAGACCGAGCACGGTGAGGACAGACACGTAGAGACAGAGGACAGACACATGGAGACAGAGGACAGACCACATAGAGACAGATGACAGACACATGGTGACAGAGGACAGACACATGGAGACAGAGGACAGAGACATGGAGACAGAGGACAGACACATAAAGACAGAGGACAGACACATCAGAGGACAGACACATGGAGACAGAGGACAGACACATGGCCACAGAGGACAGACACATGGCGACAGAGGACAGACACATAGAGACATAGGAAAGACACATAGAGACAGAGGACAGACACATGGCGACAGAGGACAGACACATAGAGACAGAGGACAGACACATAGAGACAGAGGACAGACACAAGGCTACAGAGGAGAGAGATGGAGACAGAGAGATTAGGGTATAAATAGATAATAATATGTGCAGATTTTGTTGTCCCCTGACGTCTGTTCCCTGACCTCTGTCTTCTGTCCCCTGTCTCCTGTCCCCTTACCTCTGTCCCCTTTCCTCCGACCTCTGTCCCCTGTCTCCTGATCCCTCTCCCCTTACCTCTGTCTCTGGACCTCTGACCTCTGTCTCCTGTCCCCTGACCTCTGTCCCCTGTCCCCTGACCTCTGTCCCCTGACGTGTCCCCTAACCTCTGTCCCCTGACCTCTGTCCTTTGTCCTCTGTCCCCTGTGCAGAACTGCTGTCCGGCGGCGGGGACGTCTTCTCTGCGCTGCTTTCCTGTCCGTACTGCGAGCGCGGCTACAAGCGTCTCACGTCTCTGAAGGAACACATCAGATATCGTCACGAGGACGTCAGGGACACCTTCAACCCCCGCACACACACCCCCCCCCCACAACAGGTAACACACAC
>NW_023266245.1:0-173 GCF_013103735.1 Etheostoma cragini
TCGCATGTTGAGATTATTTCATCCATAAAAATGGAAACTACAGTGCTCATACCCGCCGTAACACCCATTAAAACTGGATCGTAATAAAATAAATATACTACACTTAAAGTGCTTGTTGTGCTGTCTGATAGTCTGAGGTATAAAAGAGATAGCATACCGCTTAGTTTGTGTCA
>NW_023266245.1:243-553 GCF_013103735.1 Etheostoma cragini
GTCAGATTACCACAGGAGGTAATATCTTTTGCAGCTCTTTTAAAGACTCTACCATAATACCTGCTGGAGATGCCAGGTACTCATACATGTAAAGCACGTGCTCTACCACTGAGCTACACCCCCTGAAGATTTTGGAATTCTTTTGACTTTTTTGCTTGCACTGCTAAGATATAAATCATAGTCAAAAAGTAACACACCTGTTGCCTTTCTGCTCCTTTCTGCTCTGTTGATAAACTTTTCAATTGATTACTAGTAGTTGCCAGACGGGTTCAAAACATGGCGGTGGCTGGAAATTGAACCTTGGCAAAAT
>NW_023266245.1:563-815 GCF_013103735.1 Etheostoma cragini
CTATGGTACAGAGAAAAATGACAAATTGTGATAACAATTTTTAATAAAGAATTGGCAGTTTTTAATAAAGTATTGGCTTTCTCCTTGCAAACGTTTCTTTTCCAATACCACAATCACTGGGCAATACAATTTTCACTTATAATCTTGTAACACATCTGGGCAGTGAGACTGAAAGGGCATTCTATCTATCCGCAAAATCTCTTTTCCGAGGGAGACCTGGCCAAAAAGGCACACCTTTTACATAAAAAACAG
>NW_023266245.1:825-995 GCF_013103735.1 Etheostoma cragini
ATGGACAAAATCCTCTTTTGGAAATTGAGCTTAATGCCTTAATTAATAAAAAGTAAAAATCCCACCTTTAAGGACACCAGCTGCAATGCCCAGCGATGGTGGTATAGTGGTGAGCATAGCTGCCGTCCAAGCAGTTGACCTGGGTTCGATTCCCAGCCATCGCAGTAGTT
>NW_023266245.1:1005-1160 GCF_013103735.1 Etheostoma cragini
GGTTACTTGCTTTATTTGTCAAGAAGTAACCAGAAAGATTACTTGATTTGATAAAATATTAGATCTCTGGTATGTACAAATAAGGGAGCAAATCAATCAATCAAGCTGCCTCCACGAGGATGTACAGACACAGGCAGCGCACTTCAATTTACACT
>NW_023266245.1:1170-1392 GCF_013103735.1 Etheostoma cragini
TGGTAACTACTACTAACCAATTGAAAGTTTATGAACATTTGTGCAAACAGGTACAGGGTTGTGTCTCAGGTTGTGGTGGTCGAGTCGTTAAGGTGATGGACTAGAAATCCATTGGGGTATACCCGCGCAGGTTCGAATCCTGCCGACAACGAGAAAAATACTTCAAGAACGGTAGTTAACTAATGACACAATTTCGTTAATCACAGGTTACCGAATTGCAAA
>NW_023266245.1:1431-1599 GCF_013103735.1 Etheostoma cragini
ACCTTTGTGTGTTATCTCATAGGTACTGAAAGCCATTAAGTTACTTCTTTTCAGTCTGTGTTACAAGATTTGCAGTGAACGTTGTGTAGCAGTGCAATCATTTTGCCCAGGTTTGATTTCCATCCATTTACAGGTTTTAAAGCCATACACAAACGTATTTCAATATTC
>NW_023266245.1:1609-1840 GCF_013103735.1 Etheostoma cragini
AATCCCAAAAAAGCTGGGGAGCAATAGTCTGTAAGGGTGGGGGAGAAGAGGAAAAAGGGGAAAGGGAGGGAAGAAAGAAAAAGAGGAAAGAGAAGAGGTAAAACAAGGAAAAAAGAGAAAAGATGAGAAAGATGCTAAATTACTCACATAGTGTAAGAGTTTTATAGACTATTAAGTCAGATTTTTGCTGAAATTGGAATGTTTCTGAGAAATAAGGGAAGTTTAACGTAG
>NW_023266245.1:1850-2009 GCF_013103735.1 Etheostoma cragini
CACAGGTTCGATCCCCACCTAGCACCAGATCTTAGGTTTGATCCCCTCCTAGTGCCAGAAGATCCAATTACACTGTCCACAACTTTATTGTTCTACTAAACAAAGTATTAGGGGAATAAGATATTAGGAAGATTGTGAAACAATTGAAACAAATAATAA
>NW_023266245.1:2122-2316 GCF_013103735.1 Etheostoma cragini
AGTGTGTAGACTATAATTTGGAATAATATTGAAATGAAGCCAATTAATATAAACATGCCAACTTTATTACATTATTGAACTCAACAAAAAAATATGTCTTTAGGTTACGAATAATATTGTTTAGCACAAGAAATGACTGACTCTACAAAGGTTTTTACGCCAGGTAGGAAATTAAGAGAATCAACAAATTAATT
>NW_023266245.1:2373-2577 GCF_013103735.1 Etheostoma cragini
TGCATAGTAAAATCTAACTATTTATATTTTCTATTTACATTATACATTTACATTTTAGATTTTTTAATCTGATCTAACCACAACTCTTTTGATAGGGTTTCTGTATTTGGGCAGTATCCTTGATATTGGCTGTGCCCAGTTTCTGCGGTTCTGAATTGTCCACACTTCCTGCAAGTGTTGTAGTCCACCTTCCTCTTATTAAAC
>NW_023266245.1:2604-2848 GCF_013103735.1 Etheostoma cragini
CCTTAGAGGCAGGGCAAGGTGGCAGGTGGAGGTGGGGATGGAGCAAGGGGGGCAACCGGTATATGGGGGGAACGGTATCCAAGTGTTGGAACAGCAAACAAAGTTCCTGGGGCTTGAGGACAGACAGAGGTTGTATTCCTTATTTATTCGCTTGTATTACATCAAGTGACCTGCATACCAATGACTGTAAAGATTAATAAGTACATGGTTTGCAGAACTGTACCTTCTGATAGACATAAGGCCA
>NW_023266245.1:2858-3156 GCF_013103735.1 Etheostoma cragini
TTGACTATATGGTCTTCTGCAGAAGGATAACTCCCAGAGTTGGCTCATTCCAGGTTATTTAAGCAACAAACGTCCCTGGGTGGACTTGATACATCATCATTTCAGTTAACAGCCGCCTGCAATGACCTATTACGCCACTGAGACTGCGCCTGGCTTATGTTTTATGAGCGGGAGAACCATGGCTCAGGGTGGGCGGTCATCTGCATCGACCAGTTGGGGTTGAAAAGAGACAGAGAGAGAAAGAAAGAGACATGGAGATTTGCAGCAGAGGGTGTCCAGCAGGAGCATGGAGGCAGCA
>NW_023266245.1:3209-3397 GCF_013103735.1 Etheostoma cragini
GAAGCAATAGGAGCTGCTTAATTTCCACAAGTACAAAAGGCTCTTCCAAACAGCAATGCCCACCAAAAAGAGTTTCAACTCATTGGGGTTCCCCTTCAAGGAAGTTTTTAGTAAAAGGTGAAAGACTTGTGCGTTATGAAGAGAAACCAGAGTGAGTACAGCCGTCTGCTCGAGATTAGCTAAAAACC
>NW_023266246.1:0-2034 GCF_013103735.1 Etheostoma cragini
TAAGACGGGCCTGGACCTGGTCTGGTTTAAGCAGGGGAACCTTCCGGGCCATGCAGGATTTCAAACCATGACGTCTTACAGTTTTTTCCTATTGCTAAGACACAATTTTGCAGACTAGTCTGGTTTTATCAAAATACGTAACACAATTCACAAAACCACACACCCAAACTGCAAAATGAAGCACTGCAACCAAAACTACACCTAACATTACCAAAATCACACTTTTGCATGGAATGGCACACACTTCATTCATATTACCAGATGTTTGCCTAACCAACTACACACTGTTGGGCATAATGAAAAGCCCCCCCATCTTTAGTATGCGTTGCCATAATACTAAAATATGTATCAGATTGTTCACATGCACAGAAATATTTGTCACACACACACACACACACGCTGTTGAAACATTTTATTGTTTCACTACAGTAAACAAGTCAATGCAACACATGCACAGCAGATATATTTACATGGGACCAAACAAAAATTGTCTTACAAAAGAAAATTTCAGAAAAAATATATTACAGTAAAAACAAAAAAAAGGCAACAAAAATAATTAGGCAGCATCTTGCCACAGAGCCGGGTCGGTCCACAACGCCTCGTCACCATCACAGGCAATGTCTTCCCCCCCCCGCCAGACATCGAGGGGGGAGCGCCTTGAGTGCCTCATCCATCCCTGACCCCCCACATCAGTCTCATCACAGACCTCTTCCATGGCCTGCACCAGAGACCTGGGCACAAAGGGCTGCCGGTCGTATACCTTCCACCGCCATGCCGAAAAGAACTCTTCTATGGGGTTCAGAGATGGTGAGTATGGTGGGGGGTATTGCAGGAGAAATGTTGGGGGGGTCAGCAAACCAGTTTTGGAGTGCGGCTGCACGATGAAAGCTCCCGTTGTCCCATCCTACAACGTACCGGTTTCCTTGAGGGTCTGCATCATCCACACGCTCTGGTGGTCTGAGAAGGTTGTGAAGTCGGTCCAGTAATGTGAGAATATGGGCTGTGTTGTAAGGTCCGAGGTTGGCATGACGGTGGAGGACACCATGCAGACTCGAGGTGACGGTGCACATTGTGATGTTCTACCACGTTGGCCAGGAACATCTAGAACAGCTCTGTGGCTAAGGACGTGTCCCCCTTCTTCTGGTCTTTGCTAGGTTGAACCCAGCCTCATCTATAAAGATGAACTCGTGTGGGATTGCATGAACATCCATTTCCAGTACCAAAATCTGTCAATATGGTGTTATCCAGTACACTGGGAAGCAATGTTACATGTAGTGTACTGCAGTCAATATAGTACTTCCATCCACATATACTCGTCTGTCCTCTTTGTTTCCTGGAGAGTTTCTCTCAAACGGATCCTTAAAAGGTTTTCATTACGATACGGTTTAGATTGAGAATGCGAGCCGATGTGGTCCGACTGACTCGTTGGATGTTGTTGAATCAGGTCTTGGATGATGTGGCTTTGAATTTCTCGTAATCTGATTTCGTTATGTTCCAAAACCAGGTTTACAACGCCAGCTTCCTGTTCCCCGGTGGACATTCAGTCCCTTCCTCCACCATGGTGTCGTCTCTCTTTAGAAAAAAGAAATATATCGGGCTTGGACAATTCCTAAATATTTTTCTTGGAGTGTTGACAATTAACCATTGAGGTGTTTATGTAATTAGCCAATTAGCTCAGTAGTGTCATTTTGAATGGCAGTGTTTGGAAATGGCAAACATGACTTTATGTGAGATCGTTGTGTCTTATGCAGGAAACTGTGTTCAGTGCATTTAGAAATGCAAAATGTGTGTAAAGCAGAAAATGTGTTTAGGATTTTGGAGACTTGAGAGGAAGTTTTGCTCTCTGTGTGTCAGTTTAAATAATTGTGCTGTGCATGTCATTTTAGTGTTTTAGCAATTGGAAAAAACTAGTGTATTACCAACAGTAACCTTGGAAACGGTGGTCCCAGCTCTGTCCAGGTCCTGGACCAGCTCCTCCCGTGTAGTTCTGGGCTGGTTTCTCAGCTGTCTTAGGATCACTGAGACCCCCCGAGG
>NW_023266247.1:0-1092 GCF_013103735.1 Etheostoma cragini
GACACAGGTTCAAAGTTAAGCAACTAGACCTGGACACAGGGTCAAAGGTCAGCAGCTAGACCTGGACACAGGGTCAAAGGTCAGCAGCTAGACCTGGACACAGGGTCAAAAGGTCAGCAGCTAGACCTACACACAGGGGAGGTCAATGGTCAGCAGCTAGACCTACACACAGGGTCGGTCAAAGGTCAGCAGCTAGACCTGCACACAGGGTCAACCCGTGTGCCCATCAAGCAGGTTGGGGGTCTGGCTGACCTGTGTCCCCAGCAGGTTGGGGTCTGGGGGTCTGACTGACCTGCAGGTTGGGGGTCTGGCTGACCTGTATCCACAGCAGGTTGGGGGTCTGGCTGACCCGTGTCACCATTAAGCAGGTTGGGGGTCTGGGGGTCTGACTGACCTGCAGGTTGGGGGTCTGGCTGATCTGTATCCACAGCAGGTTGGGGTCTGGGGGTCTGACTGACTTGCAGGTTGGGGGTCTGGCTGACCTGTATACACAGCAGGTTGGGGGTCTGGGGGTCTGGCTGACCCGTGTCACCATTAAGCAGGTTGGGGGTCTGACTGACCTGTGTCCCCAGGGCCTGGATGTCGTGTTCGAAGGTGTTGTGCATCCTCTGCAGAGTCTCCACCGTGTTCTGGTCTCGGCCGACGTCCTCAGGCAGTTTCTTCTGCTTGTCCACGATGCGTCCCAGGATCTCCTTGGCGTCGTGGTAGAACTTGTGGAGCTCGAAGGACGCGGCAAGGATCTGGGTCCGGGTGTCGATCAGTTCCAGTAGGTCGGCCCAGGCCTCGTTCAGACCGTCCTTCCACTCCGCCACCGTGGCTGCGTCCCCGTGACCGGCGTTGATCAACTGATCTGCCAGACGGTTGACGGTGTCCACGCGCTCCTGACCGATGTTCCCGGTGTCCCGGGCAAACTCACGGAAACGCTCCTGCAACATCTGGGAACAGAAGACCCGGGTCAGAAATCACCGCCCCCAAAACCACCAGACTCCAAGAAAATAATCACTACTTTTAGCATTACATTACAGCTTGTTTCTACCTGATGTTGAACATCTGTCCTGTAGGGTAACATTACAGCTTGTTTCTACCTGATGA
>NW_023266248.1:0-2592 GCF_013103735.1 Etheostoma cragini
TATACACAATGATATACACAAATATACACAAATACACACAAATATACACAATGATATACACAAATATACACAAATATATACACAATTATATACACAATTATATACACAAATATATACATATATACACATATATATACACAATTATATACACAAATATACACAAATATACACAAATATATATACAATTATATACACAAATATACACAAATATACACATATATACACATATATATACACAATTATATTCACAAATATACAAAATGATATACACAAATATACACATATATATACACAATTATATTCACAAATATACACAATGATATACACAAATATACACAATTATATACAAAAATGTATGCACAATTATATACACATATATACACATATATATACACAATTATATACACAAATATATACACAATTATATAAACAATTATATACACAAATATATACACAATTATATACACATTTATACACATATATATACACAATTATATACACAAATATAGACACAATTATACACACAAATATACACAATGATATACACAAATATACACAATTATACACATATTTATACACTATTATATACACAATGATATACACAAATATACACAAATACACACAAATATACACAATGATATACACAAATATACACAAATATACACAAATATATACACAAGTATATACACAAATATATACATATATACACATATATATACACAATTATATACACAATTATATACACAAATATATACTCAAATATATACACAATTATATACACAATTATATACACAAATATATACTCAAATATATACACAATTATACACATTTATATACACAAATATATTCACAATTATATACACAATTATATTTACTAATATATACACAATTATACACACAAATATACACAATTATATGCACAAATATACACAAATATACACATATATATACACAATTATATACACAAATATACACAATGATATACACAAATATACACAATTATATACAAAAATGTATGCACAATTATATACACATATATACACATATATATACACAATTATATACACAAATATATACACAATTATATACACAATTATATACACAAATATATACACAATTATATAAACAATTATATACAGATATATAGACACAATTATACACACAAATATACACAATGATATACACAAATATACACAATTATACACATATTTATACACTATTATATACACAATTATACACAAATATACACAATGATATACACAAATATATATACACAGTTATACACACAAATATACAAAATGATATACACAAATATACACATATATATATACAGAATTATATACACAAATATACACAATTATACACATATATATACACAATTATATACACAAATATATACACAATTATATACACATATATACACACAATTATATACACATATATACACAATTATATACATATATATACACACAATTATATACACATATATACACAATTATATACACATATATAAACATATATATAAATACACAATTATATACACAAATATATACACAATTATATACACATATATTCACATATATATATATATACACAAGTATATACACATATATACACAATTATATACACATATATAAACATATATATATACACAATTATATACACATATATTCACATATATATACACAAGTATATACACATATATACACAATTATATACACATATATAAACATATATATATACACAATTATATACACAAATATATACACAATTATATACACATATATACACAATTATATACACATATATACACAGTTATATACACAAATATATACACAAATATATACACAATTATATACACAATTATATATACATATATACACAATTATATACACAAATATATACACAATTATATACACATATATACACATATATATACAAAATTATATACACAAATATATACACAATTATATACACATATATATATACAATTATATACACAAATATATACACAATTATATACACAATTATATACACATATATACACATATATATACACAATTATATACACAAATATATACAAATATATACACAATTATATACACAAATATACACAAATATATATACACAAATAAACACATATATACACATATATATACACAAATATATACACAAATATATACAAATATGTACACAATTATATACACAAATTTATACACAATTATATACACAAATATACAGAAATATAGACAATTATATACACAAATATACACATATACACAATTATATACACATATATACACAATTATACACAAATATATACAATTATATACACAAATATACACAAATATACACATATATATACACAATTATATACACAAATAAACACATATATACACAATTATACACAAATATACACATATATGCACATATATACACACAAATACACACAAATATATATATATACACAAATATACACAAATCTAAATATATATACAAATATATAAATATATATACTCTACTCACTGTGTGTGTGTGTCTGTGTGTGTGTGTGTGTGTGTGTCTGTGTGTGAGTGTGTGTGTGTGTGTGTG
>NW_023266249.1:0-2504 GCF_013103735.1 Etheostoma cragini
TGTGTGTGTGTGTGTCTCTGACTGTGTGTGTGTGTGTGTGAGTGTGTCTCTCTGACTGTGTGTGTGTGTGTGTGTGTGACTCTCTGACTGTGTGTGTGTGTTTGTTGTATTTTACTCTCTTTAAGTTTTTAGATCGCTTTTGTACAAAGCACATGGTGTTTCATTGACTTATATGAAGTACAGGAAATGTGCAATATAAATAAAGTTAGATTGAAATATAACACACACACACACACACACACACACACAACTTAAAAAATATATATACACACACACACACAGGAAAAGACGCACAAACGTGTACAAGCGGAGAATAAAAACAACCGACTGGAGTTTTTTTTGCATAAACGACAACATTTCCTTTGCTGCTGTTTTAATGAAGAAGAAGAAGAAGAAGAGTTTCAGGTGAGCTCACCTGGTTGGCAGTATGAAGGTAATGGTCGTCTCCGGCCATGGTGTCTGCAGGTCAAAGGTCAAACAACAATTACCACCAATGACACAACATGCTGGGGTGAGACTACTAAGTCTAACTAATCAAGATGATACTGATGTAGGCAGCCAGCAACAACTTAAAAAAACAACACATTTAATATTATTTATTAATAAATAAGCCCTCTGACAGTCCGGTCCTGCACCGAGCGTTCCCGCTGTCACATGAACGCGCCTCGGTAAATCGCGCGGATGGCTAGCCGTTAGCTAGCACTACCGGGCTGTTTCGTTGTTTGTGTCGTTGAAGCGACCGTTTAAAAAATAAATTGTTGTCATCAGTCAACACTTCTACAGCCCCGACAGCAGTACAGGGACTCACTGTTGGCTTCGTGCTGCACAAAGTCCTAAAAGAGTCGGTGTAAACCGCTACATGTTCCAGCTAACTGAGCTAGCCCTGTGCTCTAGGTTGCGTACGAGAACGTAACACGAAACTCTGTTCAAAAATCTGCCAGTTAAACGGATCTAGAGTATTCACCTTAAAACCTTGAATTCCAAAACATAAATTAATACATTTTAGAATCAGA
Source organism: Etheostoma cragini (assembly GCF_013103735.1). Taxonomy (NCBI): domain Eukaryota; kingdom Metazoa; phylum Chordata; class Actinopteri; order Perciformes; family Percidae; genus Etheostoma; species Etheostoma cragini. The sequence continues at coordinate 1,014 of NW_023266249.1, forward strand.
TAAATCCAGACAGGTTTTCGGCAAATATAATATCCACATAACAGTTAATTTTGACTAAAAGTGTCATATTTTTCATTTTTTTGTTGCGGCGAAGAAAAAGTGGACTGCGCGTGCAAATCCAGCGAGTGAAGCTATCATAAATGTTTAAATTCCAACTCCATAAGGACTTCATGTTGGATATAAACAGCCCGAATTCACCAGGGGCTGTAATGGACACACAAACTATCTTTAGTGATGATACAAGACGTTTTTCCTTTTGCTGACAAGAAAGAGAACTTAAAGTTACCATTTTTAACATTTGGGTTTGGTGAGACGTTCTCAACGTTACCTGGCTTTAAGGAAGTGAGCAGCAAAACAAAGCAAGCTGCCACTGTTGTAACAGGTCACGGGAAAGTTATGGTAATGAATGCAAATATACAGCTAACTAGTTAGCTATGATATAAAGTGGAGGTGAGAGAAGTGAAGGTGTGCTTACCTGGTTAGCTGGTCAGGTAAACAGTCGGATGAGTGACTCTCCTCGGTCCCCTTCACTTCACTTGACTTTAGCACTTCATTTCGCCATGCTCGTGCTAAACCAGTGGATCCATTTACAACAGCCGGGTTTAACTGGAGCGCGTCATGGCGCCACACTACGGCGTCATTACAGTTAATGAAGAGAAAATGATTTTAATCCGAGTGAATCAATTTATATTTAATCCCCAAAACGAGACGCAAAAGTCCTGCAAGTGAAGTTTGGGCTCAGTTCATAAAGTTGATTTCCTTCCCCACTGGAAATTCCCTGTGACGTGTAGAGAGGGGGTGAAAGAGGAGGAGGTCTCACTCCTCTGAAAAAATAAGCAAGAACTGCAAAAAAATGTCAAAAATAAAACGAAAAAAGGCGACAAAAGCCTTAAAAAAAGTTGTAAAAAAATATTAATAATGAAAAACAAAAAAAAACGACAAATGTCACAAAAAAACTATACAATCTTTGCGAGAAAAAAAAAAAATCAAGAAAGGCGACAAAAACTCTGAGGAAAAAAAACACAAATTTGAAAAAAAACTGGAAAAATTTCAATAAAAGCGCTTTTTTTATTGTTTGAGGGGGTTGTAAATGACACCTATGTTTATGTGTTTTGTCTGTAAAATCGTCATAAAGTTATAAAAAGTTACTTCTTTACAAGTCCAGTACTTGAGTAAATGGAATTAGTTACTTTCCACCCTACTGCATAAGTGGCTGAGCAGAGTGCATCATCTTGTCTGTTATAGAACATCTTTGTTAAAGGCTGAAATCATGACTTTGCGCCACCTGCTGGTCAAACTCAGCAGCACCACAGCTCCCAGTCCGACACTTATACAGGGGCAAGTTCACATGCTCAGTAATTCCCAACCGTACTAGAAATCCCCATAATCAAACCCACCAGAATCCATGTAAAAAATCACTACTTTTAGCGAGTATAGAGCAGCATATCTCCACCAGACTCCATGTAAATAATCACTACTTTTAGCGTGTAT
>NW_023266250.1:0-2538 GCF_013103735.1 Etheostoma cragini
TAAAAAAATAATTATAGTATAGTGCATCAAAAATAGTCATAGTATAGTACATCAAAAAGTAGTCATAGTATAGTTCATTAAAAAAAAGTCATAGTATAGTCTAGCAAAAACTAGTCATAGTATAGTTTATCAAAAAATTGTCAGAGTATAGTACATCAAAAAATAGTCATAGTATAGTACACCAAAAAATAAGCATAGTATATTACATCCAAAAATAGTCATAGTATAGTACATAAAAAATAATCATAGTATAGTACATCAAAAGATAGTCACAGTATAGTACATCAAAAATAGTCATAGTGTAGTAAATCAAAAAATAATTATAGTACAGAACATCAAAAACAGTCATAGTATAGTACATCAAAAACTAGTCATAGTATAGTACATCACAAAATAGTCATTGTATAGTACATCAAAAACTAGTCATAGTACAGTATATCAAAAACTAGTCATAGTATAGTACATTGAAAAATACTCATAGTATAGTACATAAAAAAATAAGCATAGTATAGTACATCAAAAAATAGTCATAGTATAGTACATCACAAAATAGTCATTGTATAGTACATCAAAAAATAGTCATAGTACAGTATATCAAAAACTAGTCATAGTATAGTACATCGAAAAATACTCATAGTATAGTATATAAAAAAATAAGCATAGTATAGTACATCAAAAAATAGTCACAGTATAGTATGTTAAAAAATGGTCATAGTATAGTACATCAAAAAATAGTCATAGTATAGTATGGTTAAAAAAGTGATAAGAAAGTCATTGTATATTATGTCAAAACAATTGATAAAAAAGTCTTAGAATGTCTAAAAATAATCGTAGTATAGCATGTCAAACAAAGTGATAAAGACATTACAGTAAAGTGTTTAAAAAATAGTCATAGTATGTCAAACTAAATATCATCCCAGACTGGGGATTGAACCACGAGACAGAAAGAGTAGTATTTGCAACAGAGGAAACCCCCAAGCCATCACAACAGGGACAAAAGAAGTCTAAAACAAACACTATGTCAGTATGTCAAAAAGACAGATTAAAAAAAGTTGAAGTATAACATGTTAAAAAAAGTCCAAAATAGTCACAGAATGAACAAAAGTGATATAAAAGTCATATTATTGTAAGTCAAAAAAGTGATGAAAATAGTCATAGTATAGTACATCAAAAAATAGTCATAGTATAGTACATCAAAAAATAGTCATAGTATAGTACATCAAAAAATAGTCATAGTATAGTACATCAAAAAATAGTCATAGTATAGTACATCAAAAAATAGTCATAGTATAGTATATCGAAAAATAGTCAGAGTATAGTACATCAAAAAATAAGCGTAGTATAGTACATTGAAAAATAGTCATAGTATAGTACATCAAAAAATAAGCATAGTATAGTACATAAAAAAATAGTCATAGTATAGCATAAAAAAATAGTCATAGTATAGTACATTAAAAGATAGTCATAGTATAGCATGTTGAAAGTAGTCATAGTATAGTACATCAAAAATAGTCATAGTGTAGTAAATCAAAGAATAATTATAGTACAGAACATCGCAAAATAAGCGTAGTATAGTACATTGAAAAATAGTCATAGTATAGTACATCAAAAAATAAGCATAGTATAGTACATCAAAAAATAGTCATAGTATAGCATAAAAAAAATAGTCATAGTATAGTACATCAAAAGATAGTCATAGTATAGCATGTTGAAAGTAGTCATAGTATAGTACATCAAAAATAGTCAGTGTAGTAAATCAAAAAATAATTATTGTACAGAACATCAAAAACAGTCATAGTATAGTACATCAAAAACTAGTCATAGTATAGTACATCACAAAATAGTCATTATATAGTACATCAAAAAATAGTCATAGTACAGTATATCAAAAACTAGTCATAGTATAGTACATCGAAAAATACTCATAGTATAGTACATAAAAAAATAGTCATAGTATAGTACATAAAAAAATAGTCATAGTATAGTACATCACAAAATAGTCATTGTATAGTACATCAAAAAATAGTCATAGTACAGTATATCAAAAACTAGTCATAGTATAGTACATCGAAAAATACTCATAGTATAGAACATAAAAAATAGTCACAGTATAGTATGTCAAAAAATAGTCATAGTATAGTACATCAAAAAATAGTCATAGTATAGCACATCAAAAATAGTCATAGTATAGTATATAAAAAAATAGTCATAGTATAACATATAAAAAAAAACATAGTACAGTACATCAAAAATAGTCATAGTATAGTACATCAAAAATAGTCATATTGTAGTACATAAAAAAATAATTATAGTATAGTGCATCAAAAATAGTCATAGTATAGTACATCGAAAAATACTCATAGTATAGTACATCAAAAAATAGTCATAGTGTAGTACACCAAAAAATAAGCATAGTGTATTACATCCAAAAATAGTCATAGTATAGTACATAAAAAATAATCATAGTATAGTACATCAAAAGATAGTCATAGTATAGCATGTTGAAAGTAGTCATAGTATAGTACATCAAAAATAGTC
>NW_023266251.1:0-4227 GCF_013103735.1 Etheostoma cragini
ACACAAAAACAATGAAACGTGCAGAAAAAAAACGTTGCAAAAATAACAAAAACATTGGAGGAAAAGACAACACAAGGGTTAAAATTAGCAGAAATTATGAATTATTTAGACTAATATTAAAGGACATTATCCATTTATTTTTTTAAATGCTAAATAATTTCGTAAAACATCCAAATATACCCGAATACATGAAAGTGGAGATCTTTGTCTTCTGTTGTACTTACGGAGCGCGTTGTGTGGAACCATCCAGGTTATTTTTGGGTTATCAAAATTCGGTAGTTAACCCTTGTGTTGTCTTCTCTTTGACCTTGAAATACGTTTTTGTTGCTTTTTACAAAGTATTTGTATGAAGTTTTTGGTATTTTAGATTTTTTCCACGGATTTTGCTGCTTTTTTTCAACATTTTTCACCCGTATTTCAACTTCCTTTATTTTGGATTTAAAAAAACAACAACTTTGAAAACGCATCAAATTTGACCCCAAGACAATGTGAGGGACAAGTTATATTTAGTGCAGAGATAAAGTTAAAGAAGAAGACGACGACGAGGGGACGGAGTTGGGCTGCAGGGACAGATGTCACACCAGAGACAAATGAAGACGTCCTGCTGAGAAACAGCTGATGCTCAGACACGTCGCTGCTGCGTCCTCGCCCCCCCGTTGTTTACACGTGTCTCTCAGCTTTAGTCCAGACGGGGACAAAGTCGAGTGAAAGACGGAGACGCCTGCAGGAAGTTCACACTTTCGGTTCTCACACTTCCTGTGACGAGCGACGCCTCAGCTGGCTGAAACACACACAACGGCAGAGTTGATGATGATGATGAAGATGAAGATGATGAAGCCTGAGGGGTGCTGCAGTCAGCCTGACCTTCACACTCACTGTGGCTGCCGCTTTTATGCTGAAAATCCTCTCACTCACACTTGGTCTTTTGGTCAGAGTGTCAGACGTGGAGGTACGATCTAGAGCTTTTATTCTGAAAATCCTCACTCTCACCCTTGTTCTTTCCCTTTTTACTGTGTTGACGCTACATAAGTCTCGTTAGCATCTTATATGCTAGCTACTTGTGGCAAAGGGACGCATGCGCGACTCAAATCTGCGCTCTCCCATTGGGCAGTACCGGCAAGTGGGCGGGGCTTACCAGGTGATCAGGAGCCAGGAGGCGTCTCATTAACATGTCTCTTCCTGCTGAGCTGCTCCAGAGGCAGAAACTAAAATTATCTCACTGGTCCAGTTAGTGTGAAAAGAAATGACAACGCCTCATAACCAGCAGCTGTTCTCACTCACACACACACACACACACACACACACACACACACAAACACAGACACAGACAGAGACACAGACAGACAGACAGACACACACACACACACACACACAAACACAGACAGACAGACAAATATACAAACAAACACAGACACACACAGAGACACAGACAGACAGACAGACACACACACACACACACACACACACAGACAGACAGACAGACAGACAAATATACAAACAAACACAACACACACAGAGACACAGACAGACAGACAGACAGACACACACACACACACACACACACACACACACACACACAGACAGACAGACAAATATACAAACAAACACACACACACACACACACACAGACAGACAGACACACAGACAAATACACACACACACAGTAAGTTATGTCGCTGTAAATAAACATATGTTGTAATGAAGTTATATTGCTGTAAATAAAGTTATTATGACGTTATGTTGATCTAAATAAAGTTATTATGACGTTATTTAGCTGTAAATAGTCATTTTAATGTAAATCGCATTGTAAAGGGTGAGTGGGGATTCCGGGAGGTCTCACTCTGCTGTAAAAACAGCGACCTGCAGTGACCACTGACCCGAGGGCCAATCAGAGGGAGAGGAAACACCTGAGCTCAGCAGACCCCCCCCACACCGCTCAACAACAAACTGTAAGTCTCCTTATTCCCACATTTATAGCACTAAAAACAGATAAAAACACAAATTAATCTCACACATAGAGAATAAAGCGTTTACAGGCAGCGAAGAGACGCGTCCATCTTCCTGTTTTAGGCTTTTTAGGAACGGAGTTGTGACCTGCGACACCTGTAGAGTCACGCAGAAAACACAGATAATAAACATGATTTAAGGGCGCTTTACAGGGCTTTAAAGGCTATGTCCATCCAGGTAAAACAGTCATTAAACCGGAGACATAAGCTGGACAGAGACGGGCGGGTTTAAATGTAATGTAGTGATAAAGTCTCGGGGAAAGGAGCTCCGGAGCCCGAGACCGGGTCTCACGGAGACGTGTGCCCGGGGAGAAGCCCCTGGAGTCGGCCTAGTGGGGTTCAGGGAGTCGGTGCGGCTGGATCTAAAAAAATTAATGGGATATTTCCGGGTTTTTTTGGCTATAATTGCAAACAAATGTAATGTATGTACACAGACACCCTCCTTCATTTCCTCCGTGGCACAAATCCCAACTTTTTGACTCATTTGTCATTATTTTGTTAATATTTGTGTGTCCTACTGTGTCCTTATATAGTTATTGACAGTTAGCAGTTGCTAGTTTGAATTTGGTCGCTAGCTAACGGCTAGCCTGTGGCAGACGTTAAGCTAACTTCCGTTTAGCATATTTATCATTTGTGTACAGTGGAACTTTCGCGGGGTTTTAACTGATTACGTCATGTTGTCTGCATTCGTCACCACAGTAACCAGAGAGAACGCCAGTTTGTCGCGTGGAAGTCCAACGGTCACGTGAAGTCGAATCAGTCTGTCGCCATGACGACGAGAAGCGGCCATCAACGGTAAGTGGAAGAAATGCAAAATTTTATTTATTTTAATATTTTATTTCTATGTTTTTAAAAACAAAAACAGGCATTTTTATATCCCTAAATATTTTTAAAATAATATCAAGCAGCGTAAAAATAAAATATAGGACAAAAGATAATATAATTAATTTATAAAACTATTAAATAAATTCCATAAAAATGTATATAAACTTATAAATTAACTAAGGGGCGGGTACAATGAAAAATATAGGACATGAAAAATATTAAATTAAATTAATAAAAATATAAAATAAATCCTATTAAATTACTAAAAGTTATAATAAATAAATATAATGAATCAACAACTCTAATAACGTATTGTTCCCCTTTTTTCAAACTGAAAAACTTCAGGGTCACCTTTGGAAAAACCGACATTTGTGAATACACAATAATTATAATTAATTTAATTTCCCTAAAAGGCGGGAAAGTTGTTTACCAGACAACAGACAAGCGGAAGAAGGGGAGAAAAAGAAAGAAGAAATGAAAACTAGAAGGTTTTCCGTGAGCTTAACTTCTTTAAGTTCTCCACTACGGTGCAGAAACGTGGTTGTGTTGTGAAGCTCCCGTTTCCGACGTGTTTTCTGAGACGTGAAGTGACGCGACCGGTCGTACTTAAAGCGGAGCGCGCAGCGGAGCGTCAGTCAGTTCGCTTGGCCGCGCGCCGGACACCCCGTCACAGAAACCTCTCTTATCGCACGAGGACAGGGGGAGAAGAGGAGGGAAACCATCACGGGACTACTGATCCTTTTACTGACCAACAGTCCGCCTTTTCTGCCGAAACTCAACACTTTTATCCGGGTTCTTCTGGCTTGCCGTCCCCGCGGCGCGATGCGGTGCCGCTGCTGCGGCAGAGGATGGCGCAGACAGCAGCGGTCGGAGCGGCGCGGCGCGGCAGGACGCAGCTTCTCCTCAGCGTGTGAACTAATAAAGCTTCTGTTGGGTTTATATTTCTCCAAATAAAGGAGTTCAACCAGGTTTCCTCTCAGTCCGGACTCAGGGCGCAGCGAGGTGGGGGGGCAGGGGGGGTTCAGGGGCTCCAGCCCCCAACGTTTTCTCCAAAACCCAAATACCTCGGGGTTTGACTCTGATTGGACCAGCAAACCCATGGAGCCAACATTCATCTGCAACTTCTTTAATAATCTATAACAAGATTTATTTAATCGAAAAAAAGTACACGTGTGTTTTTGGCTCGTTAAATGTGAATATTTTCTAGTTTCTTCTCTCTCTGGTCGGAATATCTTCGCGTTGTGGACAACACGAGACATTAGAGGACGTCGTCTCGGGCTTTGAGGACACCATTTCGGGAGGTTTTTCCTCAGCATGTGAAGTCCAACACGCGTCCCGTTGGGTTTCTGTCCCCCCCCCACCCCCCCACAGAGGACCGTTTCCCCCGCTCCGCAGC
>NW_023266252.1:0-1233 GCF_013103735.1 Etheostoma cragini
GAGAGAGAGAGACAGGGGGAGAGAGAGACAGAGACCGAGAGACAGAGAAAGAGACAGGGAGACGGGGGGAGAGAGAGACAGAAAGAGAGAGAGAGACAGAGACAGAGAGACATAGAAAGAGACAGGGAGACAGGGGGAGAGAGAGACAGAAAGACAGACAGAGAGACAGAGAAAGAGAGAGAGAGACAGAGAGACAGACAGACAGGAAGACAGGCGGAGAGAGAGACAGACACAGAGAGAGAGACAGAGAAAGAGGGAGAGAGAGAGAGAGAGACAGACAGGTACCCGAGTCTCTCCTCTTCTTTCTTGCGGAGGTTGAAGTCTCGTTGGATAACGTCCCAGACGTGTTTCGCCTCTTCGTCCGTCAGACGCGACAGATCCAGCTTACGCTCCATCACGCTGCGATAAGTTGGAAATAACAACAAAGTCGTAAATAACACGGAGAAAGTCGCAATATTTCAAGAAAAAAAGTTGGAATATTTCAAGAAAAAAAGTCGGAATATTTCAAGAAAAAAAGTCGGAATATTTCAAGAAAAAAAGTCTGAATATTTCAAGAAAAAAAGTCGGAATATTTCAAGAAAAAAAGTTGGAATATTTCAAGAAAAAAAGTTGGAATATTTCAAGAAAAAAGTCGAATATTTGCAGAATGAAAGTTGTAAAATCTCAAGAAGAAAGTTGCAACAGTTAAACAAAAAAGTCGCAATATTTAAAGAAAAAAAGACTCAATATTTAAAGAAAAAAGTTGCAATATTTAAAAAAAGTCGTAAAATCACAAGACAAAAGTTGCAATATTTGAAGAATAAAAGTCGTAAGACTTCAAGACAAAAGTTGTAAAATCTCAAGAAGAAAGTTGCAACATTTTTATAAAAAAAGTCGCAATATTTAAATAAAAAAAGTCGCAATGTTAAAAAATAAATAAAAAAATCGCAATATTTAAAAAAAAAGTTGAAATATTTATAGAAAAAAAGTTGCAATAATTAAAGAAACATAGTTGCACAATTTCAAGATGAAAATCTCAATTTAAAAAAAAATAAATCACAATATTTAAAGAATAAAATTATCTATACACTATATACAAATAATACTGAAATAACACCGTTTCATCAGCATACTCTATGCATTATATAATGCTAGTATAATGCATAGTGCTAGTTTATGTATTCTACATATATGCATACTTGGAATATATATATATATATATATATATATATATATATATATATATATATATAT
>NW_023266253.1:0-5353 GCF_013103735.1 Etheostoma cragini
ACTGTTGTCCTCTACTGATGTCTCTACTGATGTCTCTCTACTGATGTCTCTCTACTGTTGTCTCTCTACTGATGTCTCCTCCTCCCCCCAGACCAATAAGGCGGCGTCTACCGGAGACTTCCATGCGGCGAGCTCCAGTTCTCGGCGCGCCCTCTTCCTGGCCGTGCTGTCCATCACCATAGGGACGGGCATCTACGTGGGCGTCGCCGTGGCGCTCATCGCCTACTTCTCGAAGACCCACCGCTGGTGACCCCCAGATTACCCATCAGGCACCTGGGCCGTGTGTCTGGGGGGCGTCCCGGGCGGTCCCTCGGACGGTTGGACCACTTCCTGTTTGCCGCGCCGGCCGTTCCACTCCAGAAACACAGCGAGGTGTTTCCTGGTTCTAAGCTGGGACGTCACGCCATTGGTCGAGAGATTCAGGACTTTAAGCCAATCATATCACACGGATCTCTGCAAGGACTTTTATTTTAACGAGACTGGACGGTTTGTAATTGTTTCTACTTTTCGGAGACTCTGAACTTCTTGGAGACTCTGAACTTTTTGGGGACTCTGAACTTCTTGGAGACTCTGAACTTTTTGGGGACTCTGAACTTCTTGGAGACTCTGAACTTTTTGGAGACTCTGAACTTTTTGGGGACTCTGAACCTTTTCGGAGACTATGAACTTTTTGAGACTCTAAACTTTTTGGGGACTCTGATCTTTTCGGGTCTTTTGGAGTCCCGGTCTGACTGATCCAGGAGGAAATGAACCTTTTAAAGAGCTCTGAACTGAGATCGAGGGCTCGCTCTTTAAGTCTTTAATACTCGGCAGCTTAATGTTTGAATCCCGGGCTCAAGGGCTGAACCCTGAGGCAGGCGGTACTCTCAAACAGCGGGTTAGTCTACGTGGAGGTTTACGCAGTAGACCACTAAGAGAGCGCTAGTATTTAATATACACACTTAAAAATGCAGATGGCACGCAACCCGATCCTTTCCATCATATGTTGATATGTTTTGAATATTAATCTGTGTTTTCTTCTTTAACACAGAGTAATAAAGGGTTTCTACTGTAAACTGGAGCATAAACGTGTACCGAGTATAGGAAACATCCCAACATCACTCACTTCCTGCAATGCTGTGATTGGTTGCTTTTTCTTCTTCTTGGTTATTTATGAATGAAAGTTAAAGTGCTAATAAAGAATAAATGTTGTATTTCCACGCAAATTTTTATTTGAGTTGTTTTACATTCAGTTAATGTTTTGGTCCAGACATTTTTATTTATGGCGCTTTAAAAAAAACGTATTGTTGTTTTTTTGTGGCACTTTTTAAAAATGATAGTTTGACGTATTTTTAAAACTTTTTAGTTATTTTTTAAAACATAATTTTGGCCTTTTTATTGTTTTTAGACCATTTTGTGTATGTGTGTGTTTGAGTGTGTGTGTGTGTGGGTGTGTATGTGTGTGTGTGAGTGTGTTGGTGTGTGTGTGTGTGTGTGTGTGTTTGAGTGTGTGTGTGTGTGTGTGTGTGTGTATGTGTGTGTGTGTGGGTGTGTATGTGTGTGTGTTGGTGTGTATGTGTGTGTGTTGGTGTGTGTGTGTGTGTGTGTGTGTGTGTGTGTGTGTGTGTGTGTGTGTGTGTGTGTGTGTGTGTGTGTGTGTGTGTGTGTGTGTGTGTGTGTGTGTGTGTGTGTGTGTGTGTGTGTGTATGTGTGTGTGTGAGTGTGTTTTTTCATTTACGTATCTTTGTGAGGACCTGGACACGTGCTGAGTCTGAAGAGTTTTTTCACTGTTTTTGTAAATTTTTGTCAGGACATTTTTGTTGGTTTGAGGTTTTCAGAATTAGTTCATTGTTTATTTTAGCGTTGAAGTTTTTGGGTTCTGGATAGTGTAGTCTTGTGAGGACCTGGGAGGCGTTTTAAGAAATTAAAGATGTTTAGAAAAAGGACGTCATTTTCAACATATCAGTCTATGTGTATATACATATATACTGTAAATACATATATATACAATATATATACAAATATATGTGTGTATACATACATATGTATATATAAATGTGTATACAGTACATATGTATAAATATACATATATTTGTATAATTTTATAGAAATGTCTGACGGAGAAAATAAATCAAATATGAAACACGACAAAATGCAACTGTGGCCAAAACATTTATTCAGTAACTAAACACACTGATGATTGACGACATGTGTTATTACATAATCATTTATTACATAATCATTTTACATACATATCCAAACATGCTTTATGGCTATTTCAGGTGCCTCGTTGGCCAAATTTGGTTCAAAAATCCCAATTCTCAAATTAAACAGATATGACAAGTATTTTAATAGATTCAGTATGTGGATCTATGTCGGATCCATGTGGATCTATGTTGGATCCATGTGGATATATGTGGGATCCATGTGGAACTATGTTGGATCCATGTGGATCTATGTGGGATCCATGTGGACATATGTGGGATCCATGTGGATATATGTGGGATCCATGTGGACATATGTTGGATCCATGTTGGATCCATGTGGATATATGTTGGATCCATGTGGATCTATGTGGGATCCATGTGGATCTATGTGGGATCCATGTGGACATATGTGGGATCCATGTGGATATATGTGGGATCCATGTGGATCTATGTTGGATCCATGTGGATATATGTGGGATCCATGTGGATCTATGTCGGATCAATGTGGATCTATGTCGGATCCATGTGGATCTATGTGGGATCCATGTGGACATATGTGGGATCCATGTGGATATATGTGGGATCCATGTGGATATATGTTGGATCCATGTGGATATATGTTGGATCCATGTGGATCTATGTCGGATCAATGTGGATCTATGTCGGATCCATGTGGATCTATGTTGGATCCATGTGGACATATGTGGGATCCATGTGGATATATGTTGGATCCATGTGGATATATGTTGGATCCATGTGGATATATGTGGGATCCATGTGGATCTATGTCGGATCAATGTGGATCTATGTCGGATCCATGTGGATCTATGTTGGATCCATGTGGATCTATGTTGGATCCATGTGGATATATGTTGGATCCATGTGGATCTATGTTGGATCCATGTGGATCTATGTTGGAGATCCATGTGGATCTATGTTGGATCCATGTGGATCTATGTTGGATCCATGTGGATCTATGTTGGAGATCCATGTGGATATATGTTGGATCCATGTGGATCTATGTTGGATCCATGTGGATCTATGTTGGATATGGATAAATGTATATACAGTACATATGTATAGATATACATATATTTGTATAGAAATGTCACATGTTGACGGAGAAAATAAATCAAATATGAAACACGACAAAATGCAACTGTGGCCAAAACATTTATTCAGTAACTAAACACACTGATGATTTAACAAGTTTTGTTTTACATGTGTTATTACATAATCATTTATTACATAATCATTTTACACACAAATCCAAATATGTCATGTCTAATTCAGGTGCCTCGTTGGCCAAATTTGCTTCAAAAATCCCAATTCTCAAATTAAACAGATATGATAAGTATATTAATAGATTCAGTATGTGGATCTATGTGGGATCAATGTGGATCTATGTGGGATCCATGTGGATCTATGTGGGATCCATGTGGATCTATGTGGGATCCATGTGGATCTATGTTGGATCCATGTGGATCTATGTTGGATCCATGTGGATCTATGTTGGATCCATGTGGATCTATGTTGGATCCATGTGGATCTATGTGGGATCCATGTGGAACTATGTTGGATCCATGTGGATCTATGTTGGATCCATGTGGATCTATGTTGGATCCATGTGGATATATGTGGGATCCATGTGGATATATGTGGGATCCATGTGGAACTATGTTGGATCCATGTGGATATATGTGGGATCCATGTGGAACTATGTTGGATCCATGTGGATATATGTGGGATCCATGTGGATCTATGGTAGTAACCCTTTAGTTACGCTAGAAAGTGAGGATGATTTTAGAAATGATAACTTGTTCTTAACTGAAAGTAATCTGGTGATAGTTGACTGTGCGTCCATCAGGAGCTGCTGAGTCATCATTCAGACACCGGCCTACAAAGAAACTAATGTAGTCTGAAAATAACAAGCTTAGCTAACTCACTGACATCATGCTATCTTACACCAGGGAAGCTGCTTAACTGATAACACAGGGCCACATCATTTGGGGGGATTGTGGAGGAGGTGGGCGATTCCACCACTGTTCCATGGCTTCAGCTCTTGCTTGACATCGTATTGTCTCATGTTTCATTTTCATCATTTCTTGTTGCATTTTCAACATCTCCCCGGAGAATCTGCTTTCCCGCTCCTCCATTTCTTTCTTTCTCTGGGCCTCAGACTGTTGCAGGATTTCTTGTGTCTTCTTCTCTATTTCTTCCTCTGCTTTCCTGTACATCTCCGCGGTGTAGTACGAGTCGCCGTTATCCTCGACCATCACGTCTATCATCTTCAGGAGCTCGCTGACCTGAGACGGCTTGTTCACCTCGTTGTTGAAGACGTGGTAACGGCCATAACATTTCTGAATGATTTCTTGCAGGTCGTCGCTCTTTGAAACAAAATCTTCAATACTTTGTTCCTTCAGCTTGTCTCCATTGGTAAACAACACCAATGTGTACTTATCTGCATCTTCACCAAAGGTGTCTTGAATCATCTTCACAGTTTGTTTCTCTTCCTCCGTGAACCTGCCGATCTGAAGAATCACCAGGAAGGCATGAGGACCAGGGGAGGACAGCCCGATGCACATCTTCATCTTTTTGAAGACTTTTTCATTGTTTAATGTCGTGTACAATGTGTGTGTGTATTTCTGTGTGTGTGTGTGTGTATGTTTCTCTCTGTATGTGTGTGTGTGTGTGTGTGTGTGTGTGTATGTTTCTCTCTGTATGTGTGTGTGTGTGTGTGTGTGTGTGTGTGTATGTTTCTCTCTGTATGTGTGTGTGTGTGTGTGTGTGTGTGTGTGTGTGTATTTCTGTGCTCCTCCAGAGCAAGCAACAGTGGAGAGGAAAAACTTCCTTTTAGGCAGAAACCTCGGTCAGACCCAGACCCAGACCCAGACCCAGGCCCAGACCCAGACCCAGGCCCAGACCCAGACCCAGACCCAGGCCCAGACCCAGACCCAGACCCAGGCCCAGACCCAGACCCAGGCCCAGGCCCAGACCCAGACCCAGGCTCTTGGTAGGCGGTGTCTGAAGGGCCGGTTGGGGTTGGAATGAAGAGTGGCAATAACAAAAATAGACAAAAATGTGTAGTTTGTAGCAGTTCTTTGTAGTAGTTTGCGGCATAGCAGGACGCTGTGCGGCATTACAAGGCACAGCAGGACGTAGCAGGA
>NW_023266254.1:0-1356 GCF_013103735.1 Etheostoma cragini
AGAGGACCCACAACCCAAGAGCCCTGGTATGTGTGAAGAATTGAGAGCCGATATCCTAACCTCTATACGAGGGGAAATCTCAAAAATTATAAGGGAGGAAAAGAGGAGTTTGCTGTCTGAAGAGTTCGCCACTCTGAGGGCTGATATCAACGCAGTGAGGGACGAAATAGCCAGCAACGCCACCGCCACCCGTGCAGAAATCACCTCAGTAAAAACAGACATTGAAGATATGAAAGGTGGATTGTCCACATGGTCTGATGAGGTAAACACTCTGCAGACTACCGTTACTGAACTCCAGAGCGAGCTGGTTAAGATACGGGACAAGTGCGAGGACATGGAGGGGCGGATGAGACGCGGAAATATCCGTATAGTTGGCGTTGAGGAACAGCCGAACTCCGCCAACCCTGCAGAGGTTTTTAAAATTATTAGAGAAGCGCTCCAGATGGACCGGGATGTAAAAGTCGATCGCTCACACCGAACAGCCGCTCTGTCGAAGCCGGGAGACGGAGAGAGACCTCGTGTGATCATAGCCAAGCTGCATTATGATGGAGACGCCGCTGACATCTTGAGAAGAGCCAGGGAAAAAGCCCCGCTGATCTACAAGGGTAAAAGAATCGCAATCTTCCCGGATTACACCACCAGTGTGGCCAAGGCACGCGCAGCCTTCTCCGATGCACGGAAAGCTTTACGGGGACGGGGCGATGTGCGCTTCGGATTACTTTACCCAGCAAGGCTCAAAATCACATACAAGGGAGGACAGTAAGGAGTTTCGGGATCCCGTGAAGGCCATGGACTACATACGGAAAACCATCCCCACTGCAATAACTGGAACTGAAACGTAAGCGAAGCCGCAAATGTTAATATGACACAATTCGGACCTAGCAGATCCCGACTCTGAAATATTGTCTTTAGTGCATAAATGCCAACTGTTATTGCGTTCGATGTTACTTATCTATACCGATACGTTTGAAAGGTGCACACTTCTAACCTTGTTGAATTACTAAGTTATAATTAAGTTGCATTGATATTACTAGTAGATTCTATGCTGTGGTTTAAGTACTTCTCCTGCAGGAGCCTGAACTTCCACACTCTTAATTCCTCTTTGTTTTTCTTGTTGTTTTTGCACACATCCAATCCTCTTTCGGTTGTGTTTGCTGCCGCTTTCTATAGTGGCTAGGGACTGAAACCCACTACCTTGCATTATGTTATCTGTGTTCATTTTTTATTGTGTTTCCTGCGTTTTGATCCTTTTGTTCCCCGAGGATCTTACTGCAACTAAAAAAAACAGAGCATTTGAATATTAGTCTTGACAATATTGCACAGCAAAGTCTTACTATTTTATTGTATCATCTTGGT
>NW_023266255.1:0-1266 GCF_013103735.1 Etheostoma cragini
CCAGTCCCTGGACAGGAAACACTTCACAATAAGAGCATCCTTCACAATAAGAGCTACCAGCATGCCCCCGCTCCTCAGGACCCAGTCCCTGTAGACAAGAACCACTTCACAATAAGAGCATCCTTCACAATAAGAGCTACAAGCATGCCCCCGCTCATCAGGACCCAGTCCCTGGACAGGAAACACTTCACAATAAGAGCATCCTTCACAATAAGAGCTACCAGCATACCCCTGCCCCTCAGGACCCAGTCCCTGTAGACAAGAACCACTCCACAATAAGAGCATCCTTCACAATCGGAGCATCCCGCTCTTTGGCCCCCACTCCCTGCACACAGGAAACACTCAGCTCCTACACAATAAGAGCATCCCGCTCCCTGCACACAAGAAACACTCAGCTCCTTCACAATAAGAGCTTCCCGCTCTTCGGCACCCACTCCCTGCACATAGGACACACTCAGCTCCGTCACAATAAAAGCATCCAGCTCCCTGCACATAGGACACACTCAGCTCCTTCACAATAAAAGCATCCAGCTCCCTGCACATAGGACACACCCAGCTCCGTCACAATAAGAGCACTATACGTACTTCTGGTCCAGCAGGATGTCCAGGACGTTCTCGGCCAGCCACAGGTTCTTGGTGGAAATGTCTCCTCCTGGAGAGGACATCACACACAGATGACATCACACACAGAGGACATCACACACAGAGGACATCACACACAGAGGACATCACACACAGATGACATCACACACAGATGACATCACACACAGAGGAGATCACACACAGAGGACATCACACACAGATGACATCACACACAGATGACATCACACACAGATGACATCACACACAGAGGACATCACACACAGATGACATCACAGACAGATGACATCACACACAGACAACGTTACTTTAAAGTGAACTGACCTGCGATCTGTTTGAGCAGCGTCATGACGACACCATCAGCTCCGATCACGCCGCTCTTCACCAGCTCTCTGACCAGCCACACTAGCTACACACACACACACACACACACACACGTTAACATCTCATCTTAGCAAAGTTAGACAAATGGAAAATACCCCCCCCCCACAGTTGCCTTTATTAGAAGAAGACTTGTGTTTCTGTGTTTGTCTGTGTGTCTCTCTGTGTATGTGTACCTGTGTGTATGTGTGTGTGTCTCTCTGTGTGTGTACCTGTGTGTATGTGTGTGTCTGTGTGTGTGTGTCTCTCTGTGTGTGTGTGTGTGTGTGTGTGTGTGTGTGTGTG
>NW_023266256.1:0-1080 GCF_013103735.1 Etheostoma cragini
TGAAAACGACTAATAGGCCCAACCAATTTTGATTAGCTCCACAGTAGAAAATAGAAATATTAAAGACAAGGAAAAACTTCACTCGGACGGAAGACAGACAGAAAGTGCACGCTTGGATTTTTGGTTAAACTTTTAGTGAATTTGGTGAATTATTTAGCCCCCTCCCTGTTTGTTAGCACCTTTCGAGTGGTACCAATGCATGCCGGATGCGTCCCTGTTTAATCCAACACCATAGTCTACATCCTAGCAGGTAAACTGAGCTTACTTCAACCTCTCATACACAACCAAGGGAAATCACGGTCAGCACCACCATTCATTTCTAACGCCACTAATGTTTCAGATGAACCAAACAAGGGATTAAACACGTTACGTGTGACAGCACTATGGCACTATAATTTTCGTAATCTTGACCCACGTACCCATGTTGATAGTTGACTCTGCTGAGATAGGGATGAAGGCAGCCTAGTATGAAGGGTCCTGCTCCTGGCACTCACCAGGACCTCTGCTGATGAAGGTAACTGCTGTCTGTCCCTCATCATCAAAGCTCTCTGAGCTTTTTGCATTTTGCTGCATCAGTTTTCAGAGACTTGGCCCTCTTTTCTTTTGCTTTCTCCCATTGATTTGATTTCACCCTCAGCTCAGACTAGAAAACTGCATTTTTCTGTCCTGACCTGCTCCCGTTACAGATCTGCGTCTGCGGCCAGGGACCAATCCCAAACTCTTCTTCAGTTTTTCTTTTTCCACGCAGTGTATAAGTGATTGTATTAGCGCCCCCGCTCTTGGCTGTTCACGTTGCTTTGGTATACTTATTTTTGTGCCGACAGCCGTTGGTTGGACGGCCGTTCTGGACTTTTCCAGAATGCACAGATTGTCAGTCTGTCCCTGCTCCTAGAATAAGACCTAAGAACATCAGCAAAATGTCCAATATGTTGGAGTGTGTGTGCATGCAGACACACTCCACACTGAATCTGAATTTCAAGTGATTTACATGATATCTTTGTGTTGCAGGAATACATGTATTTACCCAGTAAACCACAATAGTGTTACAAAGAGAGTTATCCTGTCTCTATATGTGAGTTC
>NW_023266258.1:0-1297 GCF_013103735.1 Etheostoma cragini
CAGATACAGTATTAGGGACCACTAAGGTCTATATAAAGAGACTTCAGATACAGTATTAGGGACCACTAAGGTCTATGTGCAGCCCATACACACCTGCTTTAAGAACTTGGGGTTGACGTGGATGCTGGCGTTGACGGTGGGCGGCAGCGGCTTGATGGGCCACGCCGGGTCCACCGAGTGGACGCGTGCGTCCAGCGCGTAGAGCTTCTTCAGCGGAAACACGTCGTCCCACGTGGACCGTAACTTGAAGAGACTCTTCCTCGTGTTCTCGTCCACCTACAAACACAGGACAGGACTTGGTCCTCAGCCACCGGCAGCAAGGAACTAACACACAGCCGCCGCTCGGTAACCCTCCTGTTGTCCTCGGCTCGGAGCCCCCCGTTACTAAAACTAGAGACGGCACCACTATGGCTAGAACGTTGGGAAAGTTAAAATACCTTTTTAAACCGCTTATAAAGTTAACTAAAAAGGCAAAGGTGACAAAAAATAATTTTAAGTTCAAAAAATGTAAAAGAATTTGCCAAAAACAACCTTTTAAAAACACTAAAACCATAAAGTATATTAAAAAAATGGTCAAAGGTGCAAATTCATGTAAAAAAAAAAATTCAAAAAATTTGGAGACAAAACTTGTTTTTCAAAGCTAAAAAAAAGATTTTTTTAAATTTTGCCAAAATGTTTTTTTTTTCCAACGCAAAAAAAAAATTATAAAATCGCCTAAAGTGACAACAATATGAAAAGAATGGACAAAAAAATGTGCACGCTAAAAACAAAATCGACAAAATCATGTTTAGATACAGTTACAAAACTTTAAATAAAAATTGACAAACGCAAATATTTAAAAAATACGCCAAAGTCTACAAAAACTCATAAAAAAGCGGCAATTTTGGATGAAATCTACAAAACAAAACCTTTAAATTTCGACTGAATTCCAAAACGTTGCGTGGTCGACGGGAAGACAACACAAGGGTTAACAGTTAGCGCTTCGGCAAAGTCAACTTCAAAAATCAGTTTTATCATTTTCTAGAAACAAGCGATAAAACCGCTTTACTTTAAAATACTACGTTACGTTAAATTAGCAAAGACACAAAAAGCAAGCAACGACAAACAGGAAGTTATGTCGCTACCAAATGCGAGTCGAGTGCAGATCTGAGTCACGCACGCGTCACTTTGGGACAAGTAGCATTTAAGATGCTAACGAGATGCTAACGAGAGACTTCTTTAACGTCTGAAGTAGCCTCCGAGATGCTAACCAGATGCTAACGAGTGACTTCTGTAGCGTCTGAAGTAGCCTCCGAGA
>NW_023266259.1:0-201 GCF_013103735.1 Etheostoma cragini
TTAGCTAAGCGTTCAGAGGATGTGGAAAAAGCAAGTCAAGAACAAGTTTTAAAGGACTTGCCACTGACAGTGAATACACTGTAAAAACTGGGAATGGTGTCAATTAATATTTAGTAATCAATTATTAGTAACATATACATAATAAAAAAGACTATTCGTAGTTTGGAATTACTTTAAGCTGCATTCAACAAATTTTAGGTA
>NW_023266259.1:224-408 GCF_013103735.1 Etheostoma cragini
ACTCAGTTCTGTTTGAATAAAATCACCTGTGAATCCTTAAGTAGATTTTAATTATATTTTATCAGGAAAGTCAACTTTGCTGAAAATTAATACATTTAACTTATTAGGAGGTCTTTGGATTTAATCACCTAAGACTTCCGCTCCAGCTATTTTCAGCCACGTGCACACCGGCATCCAACATTTC
>NW_023266259.1:711-875 GCF_013103735.1 Etheostoma cragini
AGCTAAACTAGCTAACGTTTGTCTGGTACCGTGTGTGTGCGCGCTCTGGAGGGTGGCTCCATGTTAAGTAATGTTAACTGCACAGCTTCATGTCTCACTTCACTGTAACATACAATGATGAGCCCAACGGGAAATAGCAAATGTGTGTTAGGTTACTTACTATT
>NW_023266259.1:1144-1310 GCF_013103735.1 Etheostoma cragini
TGAGTTTCACTGAATCACAATGCTGCATCTTGAATCCAAGTTCATGTCTAAGCTGGATAAATACACTCTGAGGCTTCTTAACATCTTACACTCCAAAAGTGGAACCATGGGGTCCAGGTTGCAGGCCCGCCTACTCAAGGTACCCTTAAATGACTATTATGTTTGT
>NW_023266259.1:1366-1601 GCF_013103735.1 Etheostoma cragini
GAGGTAATGTTAGCCTGTGTTTCTCTCAGATAAAGAGAATGAAATAATAGCTAACATTTAAAAAAATTGTTTTTATAAGCTCATTGGTAATTTTATTATATACATAATTATTCAGGTTCATATAGTGTTGGTTGACATTATCAGAAAGGTGTACAACGTATGTTTGTTATTGAGGTCTTAGCTAAAAACGGTGCTATACTGGACGGCGTTGTACTGAAGTGTGTTTGTACTTCTT
>NW_023266260.1:0-1367 GCF_013103735.1 Etheostoma cragini
CTACTTTTAGCGTGTATAGAGCAGCATATCTCCACCAGACTCCATGTAAATAATCACTTCTTTTAGCGTGTATAGAGCCAGCATATGAGTTACATCACAGCCTGTTTCACGGATGCTGGTTACAGGGTTCAAGCTCAATACTGGACCAGTTTTAAAGATTCTTGTGGACATTGGTCACCAATGCATGGGGAAATAGGGTTCAGGTTGGAAAAAAGCCAACACATCTTAGTGCATTCCACCCCTGGATGTTAAGCTAATTGTTGAGCTAAGTGGGCTAACTCAACGCTACGTGGACCCCCTTTGACGGCCCCCCCTCACCCCCTCCCTCCCTCACCGTCCTTGGCGTCTGGCGGCAGCAGGGCGTCCTGTCTGTTGGCGAGGACGAAGGCCAACGTGGCCAAGATGGCGGCGTCCAGAATGCCCAGGATGGCGAGGATGTAGGCCCAGTGGACCGAACAGTTACCTGGAGAGAAACTGCCCACCTGGAGACAGAACCAGGACCAGGACCAGAACCAGAGGCATAAGTATACACCACCCTATGTTAAAATACAGGGTCGTAAGTATATTTACTTTTAATTTATCAACTCACAGAGTTTCCACACAGAGCTCTCATCTCTGGACTCTCCCAGGAATCTGGAAACAGGAGACAAGCCAACGCCAGACAGAAACCTGAGAGACAGACAGGCAGAGAGACAGAGAGACAGAGAGACAGGCAGGCAGAGAGACAGAGAGACAGACAGGCAGGCAGACAGAGAGACAGAGAGACAGGCAGACAGAGAGACAGAGAGACAGGCAGAGAGACAGACAGACAGGCAGAGAGACAGACAGACAGAGAGACAGGCAGAGAGACAGACAGACAGGCAGGCAGACAGGCAGAGAGACAGAGGGACAGAGAGACAGAGAGACAGACAGGCAGAGAGACAGAGAGATAGACAGGCAGGCAGACAGAGAGACAGAGAGACAGAGAGACAGAGAGACAGAGAGACAGAGAGACAGGCAGGCAGAGAGACAGAGAGACAGGCAGGCAGACAGAGAGACAGGCAGAGAGACAGACAGACAGGCAGAGAGACAGAGAGACAGAGAGACAGGCAGAGAGACAGAGAGACAGAGAGACAGGCAGGCAGAGAGACAGAGAGACAGGCAGGCAGACAGGCAGAGAGACAGAGAGACAGAGAGACAGAGAGACAGAGAGAAAATTTCTACATGAAGAATTTGTGTGTGTGAGTGCGTGTGTTTTTGTGCGTGTCTGTGTGTGTGTGAGTGTGCTTGTGCTTGTGCGTGTGTGTGCTTGTGCGTGTGTGTGTGTGTGTGTGTGTGTGTGTTTTTGTGTGTGTGTGTTTTTGTGTGTGTCTGTGTGTGTGTGTGTG
>NW_023266261.1:0-2087 GCF_013103735.1 Etheostoma cragini
CAGACAGGTGTAACAGACAGACAGGTGTAACAGACAGACAGACATGATAACAGACAGACAGGTATGACAGACAGACAGGTATGACAGACAGGTGTAACAGACAGACAGCTGTAACAGACAAACAGACATGATAACAGACAGACAGACATGATAACAGACAGACATGACAGACAGACAGGTATGACAGACAGACATGATAACAGACAGGTATAACAGACAGACAGGTATGGCAGACAGACAGGTATGATAACAGACAGACAGGTATAACAGACAGGTATAACAGACAGACAGGTATGACAGACAAAGGGTGTAACAGACAGACAGGTATAACTGACAGACAGGTATGATAACTGACAGACAGGTATGACAGACAAGGGGTGTAACAGACAGACAGGTATAACAGACGGACAGACAGGTGTACAGACAGACAGGTATGATAACTGACAGACAGACAGGTATAACAGACAGAGAGGTATAACAGACAGACAGGTATGACAGACAGACAGGTATGATAACAGACAGACAGGTATAACAGACAGACAGGTATAACTGACAGACAGACAGGTATAACAGACAGACAGACAGGTATAACAGACAGACAGACAGGTATGATAACAGACAGACAGGTATAACAGACAGACAGACCTTCGTTCTCCATGTCTGACGTCATCAGGCCTCTCAGCCAATCAGTCCAGTCCCTGTCCTGGTGGGCGGGGCCTAAGTCATACATGTCAGGTGTGATGTCAGGAGCTCGGAGCTCCGCCTCCAGCCGGCCCAGCGGGACGTCCCGGAGGGGACGCTTGGACCGGGTCCGGTACGCCATGAGACCCACCTGGTCCTGGGACTCAGACAGAGACTGACACACACACACACAATATTTCCTACTTATTAGCGGATCTTTATGTATTTTTAAGATTATGTTGTCTTTAATAACCAGTAACAGTGGATAGACCCCCACGCCCCCCTTACCTGGAGGGGCTCCAGACACACGGCCAGCTCCTCCTCCACGGCGTGCAGCTCCTCCAGGAACACGCTGTCTGCAACTCTGGGGGGGGCTGCTTTGGGAGGGGGGGGCGGTCCCATGGAGACAACCCCCGTCCTGGATCGCCTGGACCGGCTCCGACGAGACTGTGGGGGGGGGGGGACGGACGGAGAGAGGGAGAAATGTTTCATTAAATACTGAAACATAACACGGGTATCCCTGGGGGGACCAGGTCTTACCTGCCAGGGAACAGGTCTTACCCACCAGGGACCAGGAGGGGGACCAGGTCTTACCTGCCAGGGACTGCTGCTGTCCTCCTCCGCTCTGTTGAGTCGACTTCCTCTGGGAGACGAGGCGGAACTCTCCAGGTCACTCTCCTGGAAGGTCTATACACACACACACACACAAAATCAATAACGATAGTTACGTAGGTAACTCCAGATTCTATGAGTATAGGCCTGTCGCTGCGGAGGGGGACCGGGCCCAAAAAGCTTGACTGGAGCTAAGGGGCCGTACAGACGCCTAACTAGCGTCTAACTTCCGGGGGGAGCTCAGTCATGTGGATCCAGGTGTTTCCCTGGGCCATGACCCTGGACAGCGCCCCCGTGATCAGGGAAAAACCGGTAACGGCGCCGCTGTCCGAGAAAACCGAGGCAACGGACTTGTGCTCGCCGAAAGACGCCGTCCGCGAGCGGCTCCGGGGTGTCGCCCGGTTCCTGTCTGTCTGCCTTGCTACCGTTCCCGTCCCTGCTAGCCTGGCAAGACCAGAGAAGCTTCCGCCGGTCAGTTTAGCTCTTTAGATGACAGGCGGGCACAAATCTGGCAGGAGGCGTGGCGGGCCGAGGCAGGTCACGCAGCGGGGGTGGAGGTCCGGCGGCAGGATGTAGCCAGTCCAGCAGGGGGAGCAGACGCAAGCATCGCTGGAAATTCTTGAGCTTGTCTTCATACTGCGTGATTGAAGAAAAAGTGGGAGACGAACAACGGGTCCGCTGTGTATATATACGGTAACTTAGGACGTAGTTGAGGACCGTGCTGGACAGTAACTTAGGACGTAGTTGAGGGCCGCGCTGGACAGTAACTGAGGACGTAGTTGAGGCCCGTGCTG
>NW_023266262.1:0-1523 GCF_013103735.1 Etheostoma cragini
TCATAGTATAGTATGTTGAAAAAAGTAAAAAAAGACATTGTATAGTATGCCAAAAAAGTACAAAAAGTCCTAGTATAGTACTTTAAAAAAAGTAAAAATGACATTGTATAGTATGCCAAAAAGAGTGAAAAAACACATATGATAGTATGTCGAAAAAAGTAAAAAAGATGTTTTATAGTATGTCGAAAAAAGTAAAAAAGACATAGTAGACTATGTTGAAAAAAGTAAAAAAGACAGTATAGTATGTCAAAAAGAGTAAAAAAGACATAGTATAGTATGTCGTAAAAAGTAACAAAGACATAGTAGAATATGTCGAAAAAAGTAAAAAAAGTCATAGTATAGTATGTTGAAAAAAGTTAAAAAAGACATTGTATAGTATGCCAAAAAAGTACAAAAAGTCCTAGTATAGTACTTTAAAAAAGTAAAAATGACATTGTATAGTATGCCAAAAAGAGTGAAAAAACACATAGTATAGTATGTTGAAAAAAGTAAAAAAGATGTATTATAGTATGTCGAAAAAAGTAAAAAAGACATAGTAGACTATGTTGAAAAAAGTAAAAAAGACAGTATAGTATGTCAAAAAGAGTAAAAAAAGACATAGTATAGTATGTCGAAAAAAGTAAAAAAGATTTAGTATAGTATGTCAAAAAGAGTAAAAAATACATAATATAGCATGTCAAAAAGAGTAAAAAAGTCATAGTATAGTATGTCGAAAAAAAGTGAAAAAGACATAATATAGCATGTCAAAAAGTACAAAAAGTCATAGAATAGTATGTCAAAAAAAGTAAAAAAATACATAATATAGCATTTCGAAAAGAGTAAAAAAAGACATGTATAGTATGTCGAAAAAAGTACAAAATTCAAAGTGTAGTATGTTAAAAAAAGTAAAAAATACAGTATAGTATGTCAAAAAGAGTAAAAAAGTCATAGTATAGGATGTCGAAAAAAAGTAAAAAAGACAAAGTATAGTATCCCGAAAAAAGTAAAAAAAGACATTGTATAGTATGCCAAAAAAATTAAAAAGTCATATTATAGTATGTCAAAAAAAGACATTGTATAGTATGCCAAAAAAAGTAAAAAAGACAAAGTATAGTATGTCAAAAAGAGTAAAAAAGTCATAGTATAGTATGTCGAAAAAGTAAAAAAGACATAGTATAGTATGTCAAAAAGAGAAAAAAAGGAATTGGTGTAGCATGTCGAAAAAAGTTAAAAAGTCATGGTGTAGCATGTCGAAAAAGGTTAAAAAGACATAGTATAGTATGTCAAAAGAGTAAAAAAGACATAGTATAGTATGTCGAAAAAGTTAAAAAGACATAGTATAGTATGTCGGAAAAAGTAAACAAAGTGAAAGTATAGTATGTCAAAAAAAGTAAAAAAGACGTTGTATAGTATGTCAAAAAGAGTAAAAAAGACATAGTATAGTATGTCAAAAAAGTAAAGACATAGTATAGAATGTCAAAAAGAGTAAAAAAGATATAGAATAGTATGTCGAAAAATTAAAAAAAGACATAGTATGGTATGTC
>NW_023266263.1:0-222 GCF_013103735.1 Etheostoma cragini
ATTCAATCCATGTTTCCACTTCTATGCAAAGTGATTTCATCCGCGACCTATCTGACCCAACGTGAGAATCATACCCATTGACCAACGAGCCATGAAACACAGAGTTCTAGCAATTTTCCATCAAGAAAATGCGGCTGCGATCTTTCAGTGAATAGAAAGGCAAAGGTCAGGTAGTTTGTTTGGCATGTAGTGTTTTTATGGCTCAACTGCCAGATTAAGCTT
>NW_023266263.1:622-843 GCF_013103735.1 Etheostoma cragini
AAACTGGATTTTAAATACAGAATAGGGTTCTGATAGCTCCTGCCTTCAGGGCTCGTCCGGGAGCTGAACCCGGGACCTTCTCGCTCACCACCAAAGCGAGAATCATACCCCTAGACCAACGAGCCACTTGAAAGTCTCACATAAGCAATTGTCCATCAAGTAAATGTGATCAGTCAGTGACTCAAAAGTAAGGTGACCAGATTTCTCAGACAAAATCCGGG
>NW_023266263.1:893-1097 GCF_013103735.1 Etheostoma cragini
TCCAAAACAAGTAATGTTTTTACTTTTGTAAAACTTAAAACGGAGACACTAGACCTAGAGCTGTTCTCATTAGGGGCTAAGCCCCCCCACCCAAGGTCTGATCCTAGACCCACCCCTGTTGCTACTATCCTAATACTTCAAGATAAAAAGTCCTAATATTTCAAGATAGAAAGTCCTAATAGTCCTAATATTTCAAGATAGAAA
>NW_023266264.1:0-2052 GCF_013103735.1 Etheostoma cragini
TTATTTACATGGAGTCTGGTGGAGATATGCTGCTCTATACACACTAAAAGTAGTGATTATTTACATGGAGTCTGGTGTCTGATGTAGGCTCAATACTGGACCAATTTCTAAGATCTTGGTACCCATCAGTCACTTAGACACCAATGCATGGGACATAGGGTCCATGTTGAAACAAACTGATTGATTACCCTTTAAATAATGATCCTCATGTGCTGTTTTCCAGAATCGACTCAGATTATTGGAATGAGCGCCACTCTGGGAAACATCAAAGACCTGCAGACGTTTCTAAAAGCTGAAAACTACACTAACGACTTCAGACCGGTCAGTGATGTTAAACTGAAATACTCTGACGTGCTGTAGCCTTTTAAACCATTACTACTCTATACTCTTCCCTTGTTCTGTGTTGCCTTCAGGTACAGCTGAAAGAGTATGTTAAACTGAACGACAGCATCTATGAAGTGGACCCAAAGGAAGAGGAATGTTTCAGATTCTCACGTCCTCTCAACTTTAAGGTAAGAGCAGGGGGAATGAGAGGGGGGAACGCCAGAACAGGGGGAATGAGAGGGGGGACCGCCAGAGCAGGGGGAATGAGAGGTGGAGGCTGGGGGTGTGGCCTCAACCAACTGACACTTTGCTCGTTTGAAAGCCATGATGTTTCTTTCTTTTGGGGGGGGGGGGGGGGGGGGGGGGGGGGGGGTGAATTCTCTGGGCGAACAAAGCAGAGAAAGGGGAGGCAACCTTGCCCCTTATGACCTCGTAAGGAGCAAGATTTCCGATCTTCCTTTAATGTTAATGCTGTGGGCTCTTTAATGTTGCTGCGTGGGCCCTTTATTGTTGCTGCGTGGGCCCTTTAATGTTGCTGCAGGGGCCCTTTAATGTTGCTGCGTGGGCCCTTTAATGTTGCTGCAGGGGCCCTTTAATGTTGCGGTGTAATGCTCTTCCCTCAGTACTCCAGCTCGATGCAGAAGATGGACCCAGACCACATCATCGCCCTGGTGACTGAGGTCATTCCTACACATTCGTGTCTGGTCTTCTGTCCCACCAAGAAGAACTGCGAGAACGTCGCCGCGATGATCAGCAAATATCTCAGAGAGTGAGTCAGCAAATATCTCAGAGAGTGAGTCAGCAAATATCTCAGAGAGTGAGTCAGCCAGCCGCTCGGTCTGTCCAAAACCTCAAAGAGATGGAGGAGGACTAGAAACTAGATAATATTAATGTGTAACAAGCTGACATCACACATGACCTCACACATGACATCACACATGACATCACCATGACCTCACACATGATCTCACACATGACCTCACACATGACCTCACACATGACCTCACACATGACCTCACACATGACTCAAACTGATGAAACTGAAAGTTGGAGATTAATTTAGTGAGAGACAGCTAATCATTCATCTTAGCAGCTGCAGTCTCAGTGTGGTTGTCTCTTCTCTCAGTTCTTCTGTCTGTCTCTCTTTCTTTCTTTCTCTATCTCTGTCTCAGTGTGGTTGTCCGTCTCTCTCTCTCTGTCTCTCTCTTTCTTTGTCTTGTCTCTCTCTCTCTCTCTGTCTCTCTCTCTCTCTCTGTCTCTCTCTCTCTGTCTCTCTCTCTCTGTCTCTAAGTCTCAGTCTCGTTGTCTTGTCTCTCTCTCTCTCTGTCTCAGTCTTTCTTGTCCCTCTCTCTCTGTCTCTCAGTCTCGTTGTCTTGTCTCTCTCTCTCTCTGTCTCTCATTCTCAGTCTGGTCTGGTTGTCTTGTCCCTCTCAGGGAGTTCCTTTGTCTCCGCGAGGCAGAGAAAGGCGTCCTGCTGCGGGCGCTGCGGGACAGCGGTAACGGCTCGGTGTGTCCCGTGCTGCGGAGGACGGTGCCGTACGGTCTGGCCTATCACCACGGGGGACTCACCTCGGAGGAGAGGAGGCTGGTGGAGGACGCCTACTCCACCGGCGTCCTCTGTCTCCTCGCCTGCACCTCCACCCTGGCTGCAGGGATCAACCTGCCGGCCCGCAGGTCAGACTGCACCGCTACACACACACACACACACACACACACAGACACACACAC
>NW_023266265.1:0-1062 GCF_013103735.1 Etheostoma cragini
AGGTACAGAGAGACAGGTACAGAGACGGGTAAGGAGAGACAGGTACAGAGAGACAGGTACAGAGACAGGTACAGAGAGGCAGGTACAGAGAGACAGGTACAGAGACGGGTACAGAGAGACAGGTACAGAGAGACAGGTACAGAGACGGGTACAGAGAGACAGGTACAGAGAGACAGGTACAGAGAGACAGGTACAGAGAGACAGGTACAGAGAGACCGGTACAGAGAGACAGGTACAGAGAGACAGGTACAGAGAGACAGGTACAGAGAGACAGGTACAGAGGCGGGTACACATTTCCCCCCACTATCAACTTATAAGAACATGGACTACAACTTCTTCTTCTGTGTTTTGTGGCGGGTTGCAACCATAAAATGATCTAAAACTTAATCCCAACTTATTTTTTATTCAGTTAATAAGGTTTCCATCAACGTTTATCACATAAGAAGAATATCGTCACGATGAAATCAGATGAGACGAACGCATTACTATCGATATTCATGAAATTCCATCAAATGTTCCTGTTTCCAGAAGGAATTTGTCATTCATTATCACTTCATTCAGATAAATCGCGTGGATGGACGCACAGAGAGAGAGGGGGGGGCGTACCGGGGGCAGGTTGCGTCCGATGGGGGGCCGGTCTCTCTGTCTCTGGTAGGTTTTCCTCAGCACCTCCATCTCCCGGCTGTAGCGCTGCAGCACCAGCAGGTGGTGCGGCTTCAGGTCCAGACCAGACGCCGGGCCGGACTCAAAGACCTGCAGCAGCTCCAGCATCCGCTCCGTCTGAAGCACAACACACCTCTCCATCATCGTTATTGTGATTTTGTGTTTTTATTTTTAATGTTTTCGCAATAGTTGGTGGACTATGACATGTGACAAAAGGTAATGGCACAGCGACGAGGTAACACAAGTTCCGTTTTTAGACATTAAATCAAGAACATTTTTTCAAGTTAAAAAAAAAAAATCCTCTTTACTGTACCTGTTTTTCTCCTTAAAGCTGTATTCTCTCTAACTTCCAGCAGGGGGAGACTCCTTAAAGCTGTATTCTCTCTAACTTCCAGCAGG
>NW_023266266.1:0-1880 GCF_013103735.1 Etheostoma cragini
TATGACTTATCAACACACTATACCAAGACCTTTTTTGATATACTACACTATGACTTTTTTCAACATACTATACCATGATTTTAATAAGTCTTTTGACAAACTACACTATGACTTTTTACGACATACTATACTATGAGTTCTATCAACATACTATACTATGACTTTTTTCAACATACTATACTATGACAGTTTTTGACATACTATACTATGACTTTTTACGACATACTATACTAAGTCCTTTTTTATAAACTATACTATGATTTTTATGACATACTATACTATGAGTTTCTTCAACACACTATGCTATGACTTTCTTCAACATACTATACCATGACTTTATAAATATTATTGACAAACTATACTATGACTTTGTTTAACATACTATACTATGACCTTTTCAAGTTACTAGACTATGAATTTTTTTTTAACATGTTATACTAAGACCTTTTTAAAAAACTATACTATGACTTTTAACAACACACTATACTATGACTTTTATTTTTTCAACATACTATACTATGACCATTTTTGATATACTATACTATGACTTTTTTCAACATACTATACTAAGACCTTTTTTGATATAATTATACTATGACTTTTTATGACATACTATAGACTTTCTTCAACATACTATACTATGAAATTTTATGACTTTTTTTGACATACTATACCATGCCCTTATAAAACTTTTTGACAGACTATACTACAACCTTTTTCAACATACTATACTATGACTTTCTTCAACATACTATACTATGACTTTTTACGACATACTATACTATGAGTTTCTTCAACATACAATACTCTGACTTTCTTTAACATACTATACTATGACTTTTTACGACATACTATACTTTGAGTTTCTTCAACATACAATACTCTGACTTTTTTCAACATACTATACTATGACCGTTTTTCACTTTTTACAACATAATATACTATGACTTTTTTTCTACATAATAGAATAAGACCTATTTTGATATACTATACTATGACTTTCTTCAACATACAATACTCTGACTTTCTTCAACATACTATACTATGACTTTTTTTGACATACTATACTATGACTTCGACATACTATACTATGACTTTTTTCGACATACTATACTATGACTTTACGACATACTATACTATGACCTTTTGTCATAATACTATGCTACAACTTTTTCTCATATACTGTTAGCTCAGTCAGTAGGGAGTTGAGTTGAGAACTGGAAAGTTGCAGGTTCAAGTCCCCGTAAGGACCAAAAGTATGGTGATGAGCTGGAGTTGGTAGTTGGAGAGGTGCCAGTTCACCTCCCGAGCACAGTCAGTGTATAATGTGTGTAATAACAACAGAGTCTATGTTTTAATGTATCCTTGTGGGATTAATAAGGTATGCATTATTATGACTTTTGTTTTTCAACATACCACACTATGAATTTTTTCAACATACAATACTCTGACTTTCTTCAACATTCTATACTATGACTTTTTTCAACATACTATAATATGAGTTTTCGACATACTATACTATGACCTTTTTTTAAAATACTTTACTAAAACCTTTTTTCATATACTATTAGCTCAGTCCATAGGGAGTTGAGTTGGGAACTGGACGGCTGCTGGTTCAAGTCCCCCTAAGGACCAAAACTATGGTGATGAGCTGGAGTTGGTAGTTGGAGAGATGCCAGTTCATCTCCCGAGCACAGTCAGTGTCTAATGTGTGTAATAACAACAGAGTCTATGTTGTAATGTACCCTTGTGGGATTAATAAAGCATTATGACTTTTGTTTTTCAACATACTATACTATGACTTTCTTCAACATACTATACTATGACCTTTTTCAACATAATATACTATGACTTATCAACACACTATACCAAGACCTTTT
>NW_023266267.1:0-2897 GCF_013103735.1 Etheostoma cragini
TATGTCAAAAAAGTCATAGTATAGCATGTCGAAAAAAGTAATAAAAAAGTCATGGTATAGTATGTCGACTAAAGTCATGGTATGTTATCTGAAAAATAGAGATAATAATGTCATAGTATAGTGTGTCGGAAAAACTGATAAAAAGTTCATAGCATAGTATGTTGAAAAAGTGATAACATGTCATAGTATAGAATGTCGAAAAAAGTGATAAAAAAATCATAGTATAGTATGTCGAAAAAAGTAATACTATAGCATGTTAAAAAAGTGATAGTATGATATGTCAAAAAAATTGATAAAAAGTTATAGTATTGTACGTCGACAAAAGTGATAAAACGTCATAGTATAGTATGTTGAAAAAGAACATATTATGTAAAAAGAAATTGACAAAATAGTCACAGTATAGCATGACGAAAAAAGTGATAAAAAAGTCATAGTATAGTATGTCGACTAAAATCATAGTAAGATATGTCAAAAAGTAATAGTATGGTATGTCAAAAAAGTGATTAAAAAGTCATGGTGTAGTATGTCAAAAAAAGTCATAAGATAGCATGTCAAAAAAGTGATAAAAAGTCATAGTATAGTATGTCAAAACGTCATAGTATAGTATGTCAAAATAGTGATAAAAAGTACATAGAAAAGTATGTCAAAAAGTCATAGTATATTATGTCAAAAAAGTGATAAAAAGTCATAGTATAGTATGTTGAAAAAAGTCGTAAGATAGCATGTCAAAAAAGTGAAAAAAAAGTAATAGTATAGTATGTCAAAACTTCATAGTATAGTATGTCAAAAAAGTGATAAAAAGTACATAGAATAGTATGTCAAAAAGTCATAGTATAGTATGTCAAAAAAGTGATAAAAAGTCATAGTATAGTATGTTGAAAAAAGTCGTAAGATAGCATGTCAAAAAAGTGAAAAAAGTCATAGTATAGTATGTCAAACCTTCATAGTATAGTATGTCAAAAAAGTGATAAAAATGTCATAGTATAGTATGTCAAAAAAGTCATAGTATAGTATGTCAAAAAGTGATAAAAAGTCATAGTATAGAATGTTGAAAAAAGTGCTAAAAAAGTCATAGCATAATATGTCAAAAAAGTAATAGTATATTATGTCGAAACAAGTGATTAAAAAGTCATAGTAGAGTATGTCAAAAAAGTGATTAAAAAGTCATAGTAGAGTATGTCAAAAAAGTGATTAAAAAGTCATAGTATAGTATGTCGAAAAAAGTAATAAAAAGTCAAAGTAGAGTATGTTAAAAAAGTGC
Source organism: Etheostoma cragini (assembly GCF_013103735.1). Lineage (NCBI taxonomy): Eukaryota > Metazoa > Chordata > Actinopteri > Perciformes > Percidae > Etheostoma > Etheostoma cragini. The sequence goes on from NW_023266267.1 coordinate 1,262, forward strand.
TAAAAAAGTCACATTAAGTATGTCACAAAGGTGATTAAAAAGTCATAGTATAGTATGTCGAAAAAAGTCATAAGATAGCATGTCAAAAAAGTGATAAAAAAGTGATAGTATAGTTTGTCAAAAAAGTAATACCATATTATCTCCAAAAAAGTGATTAAAAAGTCATAGTAGAGTATGTTGAAAAAAGTCATACCATAGCATGTCAAAAAATAATAAAAAAGTCATGGTATAGTTTGTCGACTATGGTATCTGAAAAATAGAGATAATAATGTCATAGTATAGTATGTCGGAAAAACTGTTAAAAAGTTTGTAGCATAGTATGTTGAAAAAAGTGATAACATGTCATGTAAATAGAATGTCGATAAAAGTGATAAAAAAATCATAGTATAGTATGCCGAAAAAAGTAATACTATAGCATGTTAAAAAAGTGATAGTATGATATGTCAAAAAAATTGATAAAAAGTTATAGTATTGTACGTCGACAAAAGTGATAAAACGTCATAGTATAGTATGTCAAAAAAGTGATAAAAAAGTCATAGAATAGTTTGTCAAAAAAGTTACTAAAAAGTCATAGTATAGTATGTCGAAAAAAGTAATAAAAAGTCATAGTACAGTATGTTCAAAAAGTGCTAAAAAAGTCACATTAAGTATGTCAAAAAAGTGAAAAAAGTCATAGTATAGTATGTCAAAACTTCCTAGTATAGTATGTCAAAAAAGTGATTAAAAAGTCATAGTAGAGTATGTTGAAAAAAGTCATACTATAGCATGTCAAAAAATTAATAAAAAAGTCATGGTATAGTATGTCGACTATGGTATCTGAAAAATAGAGATAATAATGTCATAGTATAGTATGTCGGAAAAACTGTTAAAAAGTTTGTAGCATAGTATGTTGAAAAAAGTGATAACATGTCATGTAAATAGAATGTTGAAAAAAGTGATAAAAAAATCATAGTATAGTATGCCGAAAAAAGTAATACTATAGCATGTTAAAAAAGTGATAGTATGATATGTCAAAAAAATTGATAAAAAGTTATAGTATTGTACGTCGACAAAAGTGATAAAACGTCATAGTATAGTATGTTGAAAAAGAACATATTATGTAAAAAGAAATTGACGAAATAGTCACAGTATAGCATGACGAAAAAAGTGATAAAAAAGTCATAGTAGAGTATGTCAAAAAAGTGATAAAAAAGTCATAGAATAGTTTGTCAAAAAAGTTACTAAAAAGTCATAGTATAGTATGTCGAAAAAAGTAATAAAAAGTCATAGTACAGTATGTTCAAAAACTGCTAAAAAAGTCACATTAAGTATGTCAAAAAAGTGAAAAAAGTCATAGTATAGTATGTCAAAACTTCCTTGTATAGTATGTCAAAAAAGTGATAAAAACGTCATAGTATAGTACGTCAAAAAAGTCATAGTATAGCATGTTGAAAAAAGTCATAAGATAGGATGTCAAAAAAGTGATAAAAAAGTCACAGTTAGTATGTCAAAAAAGTGATTTAAAAAGTCATAGTATAGTATGCCAAAAAAAGTCATGATAGCATGTCAAAAAAGTGATAAAAAGTCATAGTATAGTATGTCAAAACGTCATAGTATAGTATGTCAAAAAAGTGATAAAAAGGTCATAGTATAGTAT
>NW_023266268.1:0-1202 GCF_013103735.1 Etheostoma cragini
CAGAGAGACAAACACACACACACACAGACAGAGAGACAGACACACACACACTCTACCTTCTTATAATAATAATAATAATAATAATAATAAATACTTTATTAACCCATCAAGAGGAAATTACAATGATATTTATAAATATAAAAAATATACGAATCGCTGTATAAAAACCGCTTCATTTAAGATTATTTGTCTTTTTGGCAACAATACAAACTCCCCCCCACGCGACTCGGTTTATTTCTTTAATGTTCTGACATGTGACGTAGTTCGGCTCGAGACCTTTCACCAAGCAGCTCCTTATGTGATGAAATCTCGGATGAGTTGAGACCGGTTCGCCTGTCTCTCAGCGTCGGCTCGCTGGCGCTGACAGGGCGTTTAGGTCTCGAAAAAAAACACAAAACGTTAAAAATACCAAAATCACACGCTTTCTTGCGTATTATATCAAAGCCGAAGTGAAGATCGAGTCGATTCGATTCATAAAAACATTAATTTGTAATATATGAAGTACGTATTATTTTCACACGAGCGCGTAATCTTAAAATATCGAGATTTCCTGACGGAGTTCTGCATCAGCGACCCCACCTTCCAGCGCCAGTATGAGGGCAGTTCAGCGGGTTTAACGTGCCGTGACATGCTCAAACTCGGATTAGTCTCAAGTTAACTCGGTTTCCAGTTTAGAAAACACACAGCACGCCGGGTCACACTGAACCGGGTTAAACTCAAGCGGACTAAAAAAAGACACGACTTCCGTCTCGAGTCAAACTATTTGAATCCACGGACAACCGGAACACGTTTACGGTCAAAAAACACGTTGACGTGCTCAAAGTGAAACATTTAGACACGTGACGTCACCAGTGGACTCACCTGGACTCACCTGCGCAGCGTTGCGGGAGCAGAAGCGGGGCTAACGCGGTAACTAGCCCATCCACTCCGGCGGAGAGTCATTCAAATCTGGACGTCTGTCCGTCGGACTGCCGCTCCACACACCCTCTGCGCATGCGCATTATCTACGTGCTTACACTACAGCAGTACAGTACTAAGAGTGATAATATGAATAATAGTAATAATGTATACTTTATACTTTAATAATAACATGTATGACACATAATGAAGGCACATTAATATACGAAGATTACTTTTTATTGTTAATACTTTTTGTTTTCTGCGGCATCTTTCAGTCATCACACACACACACACACACACAC
>NW_023266269.1:0-1584 GCF_013103735.1 Etheostoma cragini
CATCCTCCTTTTCCTTACTTCCTTTTTCTTTCCTTTCCCAATTTCTCCCTTCTATCCTTTTTATGTCTGCTTTTTCCTTCTTTTCTCACTTCTTCCATTTGCTTTCCTTTCCTTTCTCCTTCCTCAACCTTCCAGTTGTTCCCTCTCTATCTCTTCTTCTCCTTCCTTCTTCTTCTTCTTCTTTCTCCTCCTAACCTGCTCTTTTCCCTTTCTCTCCTTCCTTCTCCTTCCTTTTAAATCTCTCTCCTTTCCTTAATGGTCCTTCTGTCCTCATTCTTCCTTTTCCTGTTCATCTTCCATCCTGTTCTGTTTGTCCTTCTTCTTTTTCTTCTCCCTCCTTCTCCTCCACTTCCTTACCTTCCTCCGCTCCTCCTCCTTACCTATTCCCTTCCTCTGTCTCCATCCTCTTCCTTCCTCCCACCTTCCCTCTGTCTCTCCTCGGGTTTTTTGATTTAACATGGCCGCCTCGTTCTTCACCTTGAATCACCTCTCCTTCCTCCACTCAGACTGTGGAGAGGAGATAAGAGAGAGAGAGAGAGAGAGAGAGAGAGAGATGCTGTCGTTTTTTATGAGGCGTTTTCTCTCCATATCGTCTGAAGTGTCTGTTTGGATGGGAAACACTTGTTTCCTCTCCTTACCTCTCTCTCTCTCTCTCTCTTTCTTTATCTCCCCCTCTCATCAGCTCTCTGCCTTTATCTCCTCCACCTTACTCATCCTCTGCACTCACTTCCTCTTCCTCTTCCTCTTCCTCTTCCTGGGCACAGCTGCCCCCCCGTTTTGGTTTGAAATATCCGGGGTCGCATTGTCTGGACGGACACAAACGGCAAAAAGGCTTTTATTTTGAAAGGGTCGAGAGGGGGGGAATGACATGCACCGAGGACCGAGCCTGTACACGTGGGCGCGCTCTACCGCTGTGCCACCCAGGCTCCCCTCATCAGTCATTTGAGGGAAAAAGTGGGAGTATTTTATTAAAAAATCTTCAAATCTGTAAAGAAAATAGACGCAACTCTTAAAAACAGCCCCTGCAACTTCAACATTTCAGGATGTAACAGGGCACAGCACAGCGTAGCAGGACGTAGCAGGATGTAGCAGGACGTAGCAGGATGTAACAGGGCACAGCAGGACGTAGCAGGATGTAGCAGGATGTAGCTGGGCACAGCACAGCGTAGCAGGACGTAGCAGGACGTAGCAGGACGTAGCAGGGCACAGCAGGACGTAGCAGGACGTAGCTGGGCACAGCACAGCGTAGCAGGACGTAGCAGGACGTAGCAGGACGTAGCTGGGCACAGCACAGCGTAGCAGGACGCAGCAGGACGTAGCAGGACGTAGCAGGACGTAACAGGGCACAGCAGGACGTAGCAGGATGTAGCAGGATGTAGCAGGATGTGACAGGGCACAGCAGGATGTAGCAGGATGTAACAGGGCACAGCAGCACGTAGCAGGACGTAGCAGGACGTAGCAGGATGTAGCAGGATGTAGAAGGATGTGACAGGGCACAGCAGGATGTAACAGGATGTAGCAGGACGTAGCAGGATGTAGCAGGATGTAGCAGGATGTAGCAGGGCACAGCAGGATGTAGCAGGA
>NW_023266271.1:0-1375 GCF_013103735.1 Etheostoma cragini
GGTCTGTCTAAATGTGGGTCCAGAGGGGTCTGTCTAAATGTGGGGCCAGAGGGGTCTGTCTAAATGCTGGGCCAGAGGTGGTTGTGGAGCTTTCCAACTCCGAAGGCTTTTTTAATTCACCATCAATTTTTGTTGACCTGCCTATATTCAAAATCTACAAAGCTGATTTCTCGCCTTAAAACATCCCAAAAATGAATTTATTGATTTACTAATTGACGTAAATTGTGACAATCTGTGTACCGGAAACCATACGCGCTTTACACCCGAATTGAATGCTGGGATACCGGCCCGGCCAAGTTCACACAAGTCACCATCCGATGTATCCTCGGTAAAATGGGCGTGTCGAGATCACATCCGGGGACTTTAAGTGTTCTTGGCCAAATGCTAACTTGTGTATTGGGTCAGTACTTTGGTCCAAACATGACGTTTCACAAGAACACAAGAACACAAGGACACAAGTCCATAGAAGAACACAGATTGAGAAACGCCCGAGGAGCAGAAGAAGAAGAATAGAAGATGATGAGAAGAAGAAGAAGAAGAAGAAGAAGAAGAAGAAGAAGAAGAAGAAGAAGAAGAAGAAGAAGAAGAGATGAGGAGCAGAAGAAGACAGGGCTCTGAATGAGAGGGTTCGAAATATGGTGCTGGTGTATTATGATATCAAAACTCCCTGGTACCTGCTAACAGGTACTTTATGTAGTACTACATAAAGTACCTGCTAACAGGTACTTTATGTAGTACTACATAAAGTACCTGTTAGCAGCTACTTTATGTAGTACTACCTCCGTCGAAGCTCCAAGCTGCTGAGGAGAAAACCTGCAGCCTGCTGATTGGTCGGAGAGAATCGTCACTAATCGCTGCAGCCTGCTGATTGGTCGGAGAGAATCGTCACTAATCGCCGAGAATCAAACACACCTTCCACGTTCTGTGTGTGTGTCGCGTTACGTCACGTCAGTCGCTATGACGACCAGCCACGGCTCGCCTCACGCCTGAGGCCGTACTAATCTGCAGGAGAAAGGACGGGCGCCGCGGTGGAGGTGAGCCGGAACCATTGATAGAAAAATGCCATTATAGTACGTGTCATTTCAGATTTGGGACATCTCGTCCCTTTGTTTTATGATATGGACAGAAAAGACAGGACTGTCTGTGGAGAGTTAGAAGACGGAGCAGTGACAGTACCTTGTCCTCCACGTGCAGGGCGATGGAGACGTTGTCCCAAACATAGAACTGCACATCGCAACCAAACAGCTCCGTCACCTCCATCTGATCAGGGCCCACAACCAGCCCATACCTGCAGAGACAGAGACAGAGACATCAGGGCCCAGACCATCTCATATCTGCAGAGACAGAGACATCAGGGCCCAGACCATCTCATATC